>NC_069502.1:1033356326-1033656326 GCF_027579735.1 Bombina bombina
ATTCTCTTGTACAATCAAACATGTATGTGGTCTTCATTAGACTCACAACTATGTACAGCTTTGTATAGCTGGTCTCTGTGATATCTATTATATCAATAGGACTTTCAAATTTAGGGCCAGAATATGAGTAGTGTGCATATTATAAATTGAAAGTAAAAGTGTTCACTCAAGCACGTCAGATTAGAGTGACCTTGGAGCTCTGGTTAACTGTTACTCTTGAATAAAAAGTTGCACAAAAATCATTAAAAATACATTTAAAGTACAGTTACACACATAATAACACTACATAATAAAAAATATTTAAAAAAAAATTCCAATAAAAGTTATAAGGGCTTTAATATAGAGATATATAAACATACTGTACATGTCTAAATCAGTATATATATATATATATATATATATATATATATATATATATATATATATACATACATACATATATGTTTATATGTGTGTTAATATGTATGTAAGCATTTAAATGTGTATTTATGTATTTACATACATATATATATATATATACACAGACATATATCTATATCTATATATACTGTATATATATATATATATATATATATATATATATATATATATGTGCATTGGAGCCCTTTGCAGTTAAGTAACTTAAAACATGTAAAATAATTTTTATTCAATATTCATATTTAACAAAGTATTTAACTGTGTATTGTAAATATTTCACATTCCAATGTTTTTCACATAGAGGTATATGTTCTAAGTATTTTTAAACAGATGTTCCTATATATATATATATACAAAAAAATCATATATACATTTATGAATTAATATAACATATTCTTCTAAGCGAAGAACATTGGAATATGAAATATTAATATTTCATGTCGGGTTAGCGCCCTTGAGAAAATGCAATTGGGTTTGCGTGACTTGTAAGGTGTTACTTGATCAGAGGTTTTAAACTGGTGCAACTCCAGAAAGTACTTTGTAGGGACCAATGAATTGAAGTCCCAACGTGGCTGATTTTTGTTTCAGAATAATATTCCTGGTGTAATTGTCCTAGTAGACAACCAAACTCTGTCTGCTACAGCATACTGAGGTATATAGTGCCTTTGTCTATTAGCAAAAGTCTTAAATTTGCCTGCAGCCTTCCTTAAAAGGAAACAAATCTTCCTTCAATGCAGCATTACATCTTTCATACATTGTGGATGGTAGCCTAGAGCTGCATAGAATGCTGTAGTATAAAGGATACTGTGCTAATGGGAGTTGATGCCAAATTCTGCCAAAGGTAAAAAATCTGACCAATTAGAATGTAACAAGTTGGCATAGTGGCAAAGGTCTCAAAGGTCTGGTTCATATACTCAGTTTGTCCATCAGTCCGTGGGTGAATTGAAGTATAGAGAGAGAAACACAGATATCCCCAACTTCTTGCAAAATGAAGTTGAGATATGAACAGGAAACCATAGTCTGACACAATATTGGTAGGTATCCCATGAAGTCTTACCATATGGGATAGGTAGAGAGTAGACAGTGCTTTAGCTGTACATAGTCCTTGAAGTGGTATGAAGTGAGACAGTTTAGAAAAACAATCTACTATGACCGATATTACGGTCATACCATCAGATTTAGGTAAGTCAGAGATAAAATCCACAGTAAGATGGGTCCAAGGCTGACAGGGAATACTCAGAGGTTGGAGTTGGAGCAATTTGGGGGTAATGTGGGTGACACTTCATTAGCAGAATAAATTGGACATGTGACCACATAGTCTTCCACATTTGTTTTCATACCTGGCCACCAAACAAGACGTTCCAAGATCTTAATAGTGATAATGACACTAGGATGACCTGAAAATACTCTATCATGTGCCCAAAGAAGTATTGCTTTCCTCAGACTATGGGTTACAAACAGGAAGCCTGGTGATACCCTCATACCAAAATGTATATAAATCTGTGCTTCCTCAAGGAGTACACCAATTTGAAGAGTGAATGATATAGTCTTTAATTCCAGAATGCCTTTTGCTAAAGGCTGACTACACACCACTTTTACTGGACGAGAAGGGCAAGAAAGTAACATATGTACTTTTAGTCTGCAGTATTATCATAGGCCTAGGGACTGTCTTCTCTGTCTCTCTGCTTCTGTCAAGTGGAGGTAGTTGACTGCTGTGGGTTCTACAGGTTCCCTGGGTTCAACTGAAGTTTTTGGTTTAGGCTTAGGTGCTATTTGAAAATGAAGAGCTAATAGGTAAGCAAGTATTTATATATATAGGTATCTTGCAATTCCATTCCCTCTCCTGATACCTTTCATGATATTGAACATCCAGTTGGACACATAACTCAATGAATTTTTCAAGATCTTCTGAAAATTCTTTATAACTGTCCCTGGTGTGTAATAGCCTTAACTTAGCTGGTCCACTTTCATTGTGCCCATTTATCATCTAAGGTACCTGCAGTAAGGAGCTTAGGCTGAGGAATAAGACAAAGACATGGTCAGGCAAGCAGAGTCAGCAACAGTCTGGCAGTGAGGCACAAAATCAGGATCCAGGAGAATAGTCAAGAACAGGAAGAGGTCTTTACACAATCTAGCATCAAAGTACAGAATTGGCAGTCGGAAGAGTAGTCAGGAATCAGGCAAAAGTCACAATGAAAAACAACACACCCAGGAAATGAATCCAAATAAACAAGCTCAGAGTACTGAAAGTGCTGGGTATTTAAAAGCTGAGTTGATTGCAGATTTACTGCAGCTGGCAGGAAGGTTGAGCAAAAGTACTGAACAGAGAAATTACAGTAAAATCTGAGTCTTGCCTGTGGCTGAATGATATGGCTTCAGGACTAGCAACTGAAAGACTCAGGTTCAAACTCCACATAGTTATTTCCACTTAATAGGTGTGGGGCAGAAAGGTATGAGACAACTTTAAACTTGTAATATGCGCGGTATTCATTGAGCCCCTTTCGTAATCTAGCCCTGTTTTATGTATTTATACTTGTGCATGTGATTTTAAAAGAAATCTTGACATTTAAAATAGTTTTATTGTTACAGTGATGTTTACTAATTATATTCATACAATACCTACTTTTTAAGGTTGTGAATATATAGGTGCCTATTTATCATTGCGTCAATCTCGACGCCTTTGCTGGAGTCAATACGCTCACCAGACATCGCCAGACATAGCTGCAGCGAATCTACATACGATGCCCTTATTTATTAAAGTCTGTCAAAACACGCGCGTCAAGTACTGAGCGCTGAGCATCGGACTGTTGATAAATAAGAGTCATCAATGTCACGGATATTCTGTTTTTTCCAACTTTATACCATTTCATTACTGTCCATTAACAAGCACATTTCTCTAAAACTAATCTTTTATTTTTCATATGTTAATGTCCAAGAAATAGCTAGATTTACACCTGAACAAACAATATGATATTTCATAGATAGTTATTTTCTATGGCCTAGATTTAGTTGGGCGGTAGCTGTCAAAACCAGCGTTAGAGGCTCCTAATGCTGGTTTTTACCGCCCGCTGGTATTTGGAGTCAGTCAGGAAAGGGTCTAACGCTCACTTTCCAGCCGTGACTTTTCCATACCGCAGATCCCCCTACGCCATTTGCGTATCCTATCTTTTCAATGGGATCTTTCTAACGCCGGTATTTAGAGTCGTGGCTGAAGTGAGCGTTAGAAATCTAACGACAAAACTCCAGCCGCAGAAAAAAGTCAGTAGTTAAGAGCTTTCTGGGCTAACGCCGGTTTATAAAGCTCTTTACTACTGTGCTCTAAAGTACACTAACACCCATAAACTACCTATGTACCCCTAAACCGAGGACCCCCACATCGCCGCCACTATATTAAAATTTTTTAACCCCTAATCTGCCGCTCCGTACACCGCGGCCACCTACGTTATCCCTATGTACCCCTAATCTGCTGCCCCTAACACCGCCGACCCCTATATTATATTTATTAACCCCTAATATGCCGCCCCAATGTCGCCTCCACCTACCTACAATAATTAACCCCTAATCTGCCGACCGGAGCTCACCGCTACTATTATAAATGTATTAACCCCTAATCCGCCTCACTCCCGCCTCAATAACCCTATAATAAATAGTATTAACCCCTAATCTGCTCTCCCTAACATCGCCGACACCTAACTTCAAGTATTAACCCCTAATCTGCCGACCGGAGCTCACCGCTACTCTACTAAATTTTTTAACCCCTAAAGCTAAGTCTAACCCTAACACTAACACCCCCCTAAGTTAAATATAATTTAAATCTAACTAAATATATTAACTCTTATTAAATAAATTATTCCTATTTAAAGCTAAATACTTACCTGTAAAATAAACCCTAATATAGCTACAATATAAATTATAATTAATTATATTGTTATTTTAGGATTAATATTTATTTTACAGGCAACTTTGTATTTATTTTAACCAGGTACAATAGCTATTAAATAGTTAATAAATATTTAATAGCTACCTAGTTAAAATAATTACAAAATTACCTGTAAAATAAATCCTAACCTAAGTTACAATTAAACCTAACACTACACTATCAATAAATAAATTAAATAAAATACCTACAATTATCTACAATTAAACCTAACACTACACTATCAATAAATTAATTAAATACAATACCTACAAATAAATACAATTAAATAAACTAACTAAAGTACAAAAAATAAAAAAGAACTAAGTTACAAAAAATAAAAAAATATTTACAAACATTAGAAAAATATTACAACAATTTTAAACAAATTACACCTACTCTAAGCCCCCTAATAAAATAACAAAACCCCCCAAAATAAAAAAATGCCCTACCCTATTCTAAAATTAAAATAGAAAAGCTCTTTTACCTTACCAGCCCTGAAAAGGGCCCTTTGCGGGGCATGCCCCAAATAATTCAGCTCTTTTGCCTGTAAAAAAAAAAACATACAATACCCCCCCCCAACATTACAACCCACCACCCACATACCCCTAATCTAACCCAAAGCCCCCTTAAATAAACCTAACACTAAGCCCCTGAAGATCTCCCTACCTTGTCTTCACCTCACCGGGTTCAGCGATCGGTCCAGAAGAGGGTCCGAAGTCTTGATCCAAGCGGCGGCTGAAGAACTCCATCATCAGGCTGAAGTCGGAAGTCCATCATCGGGATGAAGTCTTCTATCAAGCAGCATCTTCAATCTTCTTCCGGAGCGGAGCCATCTTCTTCCCAGCCGACGCGGATCCATCCACTTCAACCGACGCCTACTCACCGAATGACGGTTCCTTTAAATGACGTCATCCAAGATGGCGTCCCTTGAATTCCGATTGGCTGATAGGATTCTATCAGCCAATCGGAATTAAGGTAGGAATATTCTGATTGGCTGATGGAATCAGCCAATCAGATTCAAGTTCAATCCGATTGGCTGATCCAATCAGCCAATCAGATTGAGCTCGCATTCTATTGGCTGATCGGAACAGCCAATAGAATGCGAGCTCAATAATTGTAGGTAGGTGGAGGCGACGTTGGGGGCGGCAGATTAGGGGTTAATAAATATAATATAGGGGTCGGCGGTGTTAGGGGCAGCAGATTAGGGGTACATAGGTATAATGTAGGTTGAGGTGGTGTACGGAGCTGCAGATTAGGGCTTAATAATAATATGCAGGGATCAGCTGATAAGTGTAAGGTTAGGGGTGTTTAGACTCGGGGTACATGTTAGGGTGTTAGGTGCAGACTTAGGAAGTGTTTCCCCATAGAAAACAATGGGGCTGCGTTAAGAGCTGAACGCTGCTTTTTTGCAGGTGTTAAGTTTTTTTTTCAGCTCAAACGGCCCCATTGTTTTCTATGGGGGAATCGTGTACAAGCACGTTTTTGAAGCTGGCCGCGTCCGTAAGCAATGCTGGTATTTAGAGTTGCAGTGGCGGTAAATATGCTATACGCTCCCTTTTTGGAGCCTAACGCAGCCATTCTGTGAACTCTAAATACCAGCGGTATTTAAAAGGTGCGGGAGAAAAAAAGCATGTGTAGCTAACGCACCCCTTTGGCCGCCAAACTCTAAATCTAGCCGTATGTATTTGTTATACCAAAAACTGATATTTGATATTTCCACATAAATTAATGTGTATTTGTATTTCTATAAATCATGATTATTAATGCTAGAATTTGTACATATATCTTTGCACATACTTCTATATTTATATGTGTTATGTCAGAAATCTTTTGCAATATTTGCATGTCCCTAAATTCCTTTTTTTGTTCTAAACAATGTTGTCTTTCATATCTCTATGTTTAATTATACCACTATATGTATAGAGTGTAAATATATTATTATTCTGAGCATGAATAATTGCAAATATAACATGTAATCAGGGTATCATATGTATTTATTTGCAATCTATTGATATTTTAAGAGCTGGGCCAGTTTTCTCTCTGCACCTGTGTAACCCCTTCCTGATTGCAGTCTAGTTTTAAACACCAGGCCAACACAGGTGTTATAAAATGGGCTGGCATATAAGATGACATTTTATAATGAAAATGAAATTTAAGAGAAGGAAGAAAAACACTGACAGCATGGCAGTAAAGAGGTGATTTTAATTTCTGCTGTATATGAATCATGACAGTTTAATGTTAGGTAGACTGTCCCTTTGAGCTATCAGCTTAAGATTATAATGAATCAAACATCATTCAAATTTTAAAATCATTGTCTAAAATATCACACTGTGTCCTAATGTCATCATCAATGTTTATCTTTAATATTAATTTCACATATACATACTTTCAAAGTATAATACACAATGTAACAAATGGCATTTACAAGTTCTGATGAGTGATCAATGACACAAATATAGAGCAATTTGATTCGTTAGTGATAGTAGAAAATCTATATTTAATTCAGATTGGATGATGTCATAAATCATGTGGTTATGCATTACTCAATCAAGAGTGGTGGAAACTTTAACTAGTTTGTGGGTTGTTAAGGACTATTGTGTCAAATTTGGTGCAAAAAGTGTTGCGTCAAATTTGATGCGAAGTGGAGAGTGGGACTTGTATTACATGCCTTAAACATGGTGCAAATAGATTTATCAAAAAAAAAGGTTAGCTATATTATATATTTCATTTTCAAGTTTGGAGCAATACTTCGCACCAAGTTTGAAGCAATACTTCGCACCAAATTTGGAGCAATAATATTGTCCCCTTGCTTTGTAATGAGAGACAAAGATGTAACATAATCCATAAGTAGTAATGTATTTATTTCATTGTTATCCCTATATCTACTACTGCACTATATTTGGATCAATACTTTGCACCAAATTTGGAGCAATAATATTGTTTGATTTAGAAACAGCATACAATTTTAATAAAGTTTCTAATTTACTTTAATTATCTAATATGCTTCAGTGTCTTGCAGCATCGAACATAATCTTTTTGTGTTTTCAGACTCCCATTGATTTCTATGGCATTTGCGGCCTCAAGGGTGGCGGTTTGAACGATAGGTACGCTGTGTCGGAATTGACGTGAGCATATCGGTTGAATGTTTGAAAAATTGGGAAGAGGATCAAATAGAGTCAAATGTGAATTCGAAACATCTGGAATGATGCAAGCATCGATCTGCGTCGGATTGAGATCGCGGGAGTGTATATTACGTCACACATTTCAACATTTGACGTTCTTGATGCTTTGTTAACTACGACGGATCAATCTTGCGTCAAATTTGTTGCGGGATTCCAGCGTATTATCTGTTTAATCGTTGATAAATCTACCCCAAAGGGTAAATATGGACAGATTTTTTTTATATATAGAAAGCTGAAAAATTATTAATTAATTAATTAATTAATTCAGGATTTTGACCCATACTAGTCATAACAATGTAAAATAATAAGGTGCACATTTTTCAATTTATTATTCTTTTTTATCCAGTATTTTCTTCAGGTTTCATGCTGCAATATAGTTGTAGTCATAATTCTCAAACCTATGTATAGCTGTGTAACCCGGTTTCTAATAGAACAACGGTTTAACCCCACATTTCTAGAGTCTCTTTTAGTGCAATTAGTTAACCTATTTACAACCATTAAAGCCAATATAAAAAAGGAGAGACTTAGGGGCATATTTATCAAGCTCCGTATGGAAACAGAAGTTTTAAAGAAGCGGTCTAAAGACCACTGCTCCATAACCTGTCCGCCTGCTCTGAGGTGGCGGACAGAAATCAACCCGATCGAATACGATCGGGTTGATTGACATCCCCTGCTAGTGGCCGATTGGCCGCAAATTTGCAGGGGGCGGTATTGCACCAGCAGTTCACAAGAACTGCTGGTGCAATGATAAATGATCAATGTGCAGCGGACATGATACGCTACATTGTATCATGTCCACTCGCACTATAATAAATTGACCCCCTTAACCTTCTTTCTTGGGGCACACCACAGGTGTTAAGTTACATCATTTCTGTTGTTATGGGGGATTATGATTTCGTCTCTAATTAGATGCTCTATTCTGTCTTACCAAAGGCATGTATGGGGTGAGTAGAGGTAAAGATATCACATACAACATTACCCAAGGTTGTATGCTATCTTATTTACATCTGCCCTGCATAAGCATTTTCTGAAAAGTATGTTTGTCAATTTATCAAGGGGAACAGGATTCTCCAAAGTAGGACTAACTTACAGACTATTATTGGCGGGTTGCTGTGTCCTTATCAACCCCCCAATAATAGTCTGTTACCCAAGGCATACATACACCTTGCCAAAAATATGTCTATTGGCTCAACCATCAAAATAAGACACACCACTAGAAAAATTAAAATAATGAATATATAAGAGAATTGCTTTGAGCAATGATAGTTTTTTTTATTGGACTAACAATACATTATAAGTAGACAAGCTTTTGGAAGAATTCCTTCTTTTCTCTAGTCTGAAGTAATAATGACCATTTCAAAGGAATTTACAGATTATATCTTGAAACACAGGATGGCTAACAGAACAAGTAATGTTACAGAGGTCCGAGTGCAGGGAGAGAAGGGGGTATCGTAAAAATCATGAGGGGGGCTTTGGTGATAGAGGCAGACAGTGTTTAGTGTAGGAGCACAGACAGGGAAAATATACAGTTTTACAGAGAGCATATACTGACATAAACATGTACATCAACATGGAATCAATATGTATAAAGATGTGAAATTATGTATCAAGAGGAGTATGCAATAGTCAAAAAAGAAGAAAGGAAAGAAAAAAAGTGATGGTAAAAGTGTGGACATGGGTTTACCTGTGTACTTATGTACAGTATAAAGAGTGTGAAATATACAATGTAATTGACTATATGAAAGTACATTACAAAAATGTTTGATAATGTGTTGAGAACCCAGAGTCTGCATTTAGTCCAGTATTTAAAGTGTTGAAGTGCATTAAAATTTTTATTTTAAATGTTTTTCTTTCCATGGTGTTTTTGAAGTTGCCTCTGAGAATCTTGATTTTGAGGTTTTGGATGGAGTGGTCAGGTTGGGTGAAATTGTGACCACTGTTACAGTATTTTGTTTCACAGTGATTTATTATTGAGTGTGTAAATTCATCCGAAGGTTCAGTTTTTGGCTTGTTTCTCCAATATAGCATCCCACTTAACATGCAGTGCAATGTATCGTGTATACCACATTTGCAGATATATATGAATATGCCCCTTTAATATTATATGATTTATTCTTGTGATTTTCTGTGTTGTTTTCACAAATGTGTTGACATAGTTTGCATAGAACTTTATTGCAGCACTTGGTTTCATTACGAATGTTCTTTTTCTTAAGGGGTAGCTTCCTGTGAACCAGTTTCTGTTTTAGGATAGGGGGTTGTCTAAATGCCAGGATTGGGGGTAGTGGAACCACTTCCAAATTATCAGTTTCTCTGATTTTGCTATTTATAGGTGTGTTTGTATGTAAAATTAACATTTTTTGTTTTATTTTATAAACTACTGACAAGTGACGTGCGGTGATGTCAGAGGCTGGTGAGGCACTGGTTAAGATAGGCCCGAGAAACACACACACATGCATATACAGTATATATACTGAGTATTGCTTTAGACCTGAGGAAGGGAGGAAAACTCTCAAAAGCTTGTCTTTGAAATATTATGTTAGTCCAATAAAAAAGGTATCACTGCATACTGCAATACTTTATTATTTGAGCATCTTATTTACTGGACTAACACGGCTAATCCAATCTTTACTATATATATATATATATATATATATATATATATATATATATATTACATACAAATCTATATATTTGTATGTATAATCATTAAAAACACACTTTAGCTTAAATATTTCTTCCATGCTGCTATTTTTTTTCTTTTCTGGATCCCTGCAGTGTCATTTTAAATGTCCCTAGCTTGTGCCCACTGCAGAATGCATCTCTGGTATACAGGCAGCCTTCCCTCACAGAGATCCAGGTTGCACACACATACTGCACTATCTACTGTACACAAAACCACAGACATACACTACACATAGACACAAACTTATACAATCATACACAGGTATACACACAGACAAACACGCACATATATACACAAAGATATTCACATACAAATACACAAACACAGACACACACTACACATACATTAAGGCACATACACACACAGACACACAATCCACAGGTGTGATCACAATGTTATCTATATGGTTTACATGAACTAGTTCTCCCCTGTTGTGAAAAGCAAATAAAAAACATGTGATAAGAGGCGGACTTCAAGGGCTTAGAAATTATCATACAGTGGGGAAAAAAGTATTTAGTCAGCCACCAATTGTGCAAGTTCTCCCACTTAAGAAGATGAGAGAGGCCTGTAATTTTCATCATAGGTATACCTCAACTATGAGAGACAAACTATGGAAACAAATCCAGACAATCACATTGTCTGATTTGGAAAGAATTTATTTGCAAATTATGGTGGAAAATAAGTATTTGGTCACCTACAAACAAGCAAGATTCCTGGCTCTCACAGACCTGTATCTTCTTCTTTAAGAGGCTCCTCTGTCCTCCACTCATTACCTGTATTAATGGCACCTGTTTGAACTTGTTATCAGTATAAAAGACACCTGTCCACAACCTCAAACAGTCACACTCCAAACTCCACTATGGTGAAGACCAAAGAGCTGTCGAAGGACACCAGAAACAAAATTGTAGACCTGCACCAGTCTGGGAAGACTGAATCTGCAATAGGCAAGCAGCTTGGTGTAAATAAATCAACTGTGGGAGCAATAATTAGAAAATGGAAGACATACAAGACCACTGATAATCCCCCTCGATCTGGGGCTCCACGTAAGATCTCACCCCGTGGGGTCAATATGATCACAAGAACGGTGAGCAAACATCCCAGAACCACACGGGGGACCTAGTGAATGACCTGCAGAGAGCTGGGACCAACGTAACAAAGGCTACCATCAGTAACACACTATGCCGCCAGGGACTCAGATCCTGCAGTGCCAGACGTGTCCCCCTGTTTAAGCCAGTACATGTCCGGGCCCGTCTGAAGTATGCTAGAGAGCATTTGGATGATCCAGAAGTGGATTGGGAGAATGTCATGTGGTCAAATGAAACCAAAGTAGAACTGTTTGGTAGAAACACAACTTGTCGTGTTTGGAGGAGAGAGAACACCATACCTACTGTGATGCATGGGGGTGACAACATCATGCTTTGGGGCTGTTTCTCTGCAAAGGGAACAGGACGACTGATCCATGTACAAGAAAGAATGAATGGGGCCATGTATCGTGAGATTTTGAGTGCCAACCTCCTTCCATCAGCAAGGGCATTGAAGATGATACGTGGCTGGGTCTTTCAGCATGAAAATGATCCCAAACACACTGCCTGGGCAATGAAGGAGTGGCTTCGTAAGAAGCATTTCAAGGTCCTGGAGTGGCCTAGCCAGTCTCCAGACCTCAACCCCATAGAAAACCCTTGGAGGGAGTTGAAAGTCCATGTTGCCCAGTGACAGCCCCAAAACATCACTGCTCTAGAGGAGATCTGCATGCAGGAATGGGCCAACATACCAGCAACAGTGTGTGACAACCTTGTGAAGACTTATAGAAAACGTTTGACCTCTGTCATTGCCAACAAAGGATATATAACAAAGTATTGAGATGAACTTTTGATATTGACCAAATACTTATTTTCCACCATAATTTGCAAATAAATTCTTTCCAAATCAGGCAATGTGATTGTCTCGATTTGTTTCCACATTTTGTCTCTCATAGTTGAGGTATACCTATGATGAAAATTACAGGCCTCTCTCATCTTAAGTGGGAGAACTTGCACAATTGGTGGCTGACTAAATACTTTTTTTCCCCCACTGTATGAGCCTTCCTAGGTTCAGCTTTCAACTAAGAATATCAAGAGAACAAAGCAAAATTGGTGATAAAAGTAAAATGGAAAGTTGTTTAAAAATTACATGCCCTATTTGAAACATGAAAGTTTTTTTTTGGACTTGACTGTCCCTTTAATGTGAATAATGGCTTACTCAATAAAAATTAGGTGTAAAGAGATATGATTGTCTCTAATCCATTTTCATAGACAAAATTAACAAAATGCATAGTTAAAGTAAGCTCTAGAGCAGCAATGCAATAATGGGACCTAGCCGAACACATTTAGTGTTCAGCTAGCTCCCAGTACTACATTGTTGCTCTTAAGCCTACCTAGGTTTGCTTTAAAAGAAGAATACTAAAATAACAAATTAAATCTGGTAACAGGAGTAAAAATTTAATCTAGTCTAGCTGAACCATAAAAGTTAAATTTTAGCTTGTATGTCCCTTTTTATAGTAAATAGCTAATATCTAACCTACAATATATGCTGCAGCACCAGAGACATTTGGTACGTTAAAATATTTGCTCTTTTTTAATTTGAGTAGAGATTTCTAAAATAATCAAGCTAGTTATTGATCCCTGGTGACAAATTGGTTTAAGAGTGATTTTAACATCTTTGTTTGGGGGTGTATTTCATGCACTCATTACTCCAACAGCTTTGGTATGTTTACCAGATCTGCTGTCAATCTGCAGATCACTTTCATCTGTCCTTTTAAAACAAAAGTAAAACTGCAACTTTTTGCCCTTCCTGTAAAGCATCATTTCTGTGCAACCACCTGATGGGGCTTTGGGGTTAATTAGAAAATCCCATCAAGGGCTCAGAGGCCAATATCAGCTGTCAAAATCCCATGTTCCCCTCTTTTACCTCTTTCAAGTGCAAAAAAAAACCTGTGTATGAAAATATGCCAGAGAATAAAAGGGGCACACCACTACTGTGGGCTTTGACTTAGCTCTATTCATAGGCTCCCTACCATGAATACACCAAAATCTCAAATTAAAGTTTTAATCTCCCCAGACCCCATTGCATTCATCCTAAAGAGAAAATGGCTTCCTTTTAACAATTCCCCCCTTAAACGGCATTATATGACTCACTGGCAAATAATATTACATTGACATAATCTGTCACTCAACTCCACTCACCACCCACCACAAGTCCGGACCACAACTGCCTGGATTCGGAACCCTCTCACTCTCTCAGACTCTGTCAGCTCTTTGACTCCTGCTGCGCCTGCCCTGCAACAATACAGCAGATGACGACTGACGGGTCTCTCCTCACTCACAGTCCGAGACGATGACACAGGAGGACACACAACTCACTGACATGTGAGAGGACTCGGCACTGCAGCAGCTCCCTCCTGCTTCACGTACTGTTCCCGCGCCAACACAATTGTCCAGTCGCAGCCGGAGACACGCCTCCACCCGGCAGCTCTGAGCTGATTGACTGTCCGGATCAGCTCCATCATAGAGGCAGTTTTGAGAACCGCCTCTATTGGAGCGTGGTATGGGCCCGATGAGACACCACTGGGTGGCGCTAGCTCATAGTGAGCTAAGAACATTAGAAAGCATCCATGTTGCGCAATCAATGTAGGGGCAGCTGAACCGCTCACCGCCTCTTGATTGCGCAACATGGATCTGATCACCTGATGAATTATGCGATTGTGCACTGTGCGATCTGTGGCGCTGGGGGAGGGAAGGGGTTGGGGGGTGTGTACCTAGGGAGGCATGGTAAAAAAAAAATGTAGACAAGAAAAATACTGTTCTCAACTTTTTTTTCCCATTATTAAATAAAAACTTTTTCTTCTGAGGTGCCTCCCCTGCCTCCTATTACCGCACGTCGTGACAACATTTCTACCAAATTAAAAATAAAAATATTGTCATTCAGAGCATTTTTTTTGCTGAAAATGACAACAGTGTTTTCAGACCTCAAATAATGCAAAGAAAAGTTAACATTCATTTTTAAACAACACATTACTAATGCTCAGAAATCAATATTTTGTGGAATAACCCTTGACCAGATTACGAATTGTGCGTTAGGGTAAAAAAGCAGTGTTAAGAGGTCCTGACGCTACTTTTTTACGCCCGTTGGTATTACGAGTCTTAAAGGTTTAGGGTCACTGCACACTTCTTTGGCCGCAAAACGACTTACGTAAACTTCGTAAAGTCTTTTCTCTATGGGACTTCCATACCGCTGGTATTTAGTGATGTCGCAAACCTAAAAATTTGGGTTCGCGAATAGCGAACGCAAACTTCCCCGAAAGTTTGCGAACCGGCGAACCGGGCGAACCCCCATTGACTTCAATGGGAAGGCAAATTTTTAAACCCACAGGGACTCTTTCTGGCCACAATAGTGATGAAAAAGTTGTTTCAAGGGGACTAACACCTGGACTGTGGCATGCCGGAGGGGGATCCATGGCAAAATTCCCATGGAAAATTACATAGTTGGTGCAGAGTCTGGTTTTAAGCCATAAAGGGCATAAATCACCTAACATTCCTAAATTGTTTGGAATAACGTGCTTTAAAACATCAGGTATGATGTTGTATCGATCTGTTACAACTGGGGTGACACTGTGCCCTGGCAGGCAGGCAGGCCCTGAAACGCACACATGTGAAGGAAACTGACTGCTATTATTTAACACAGTCAAAAAAGTGTTTGTTTTTTAAATCTACACTACTGTTACACCAGATATGAGTTGAACTGGGGTGACACTGTGCCCTGGCAGGCAGGCTCTGAAACACACACGTGTGAAGGAAAATGACTGCTATTATTTAACACAGTCAAAAAAGTGTTTTTTTTTTTTTTTCAAATCTACACTACTGTTACACCAGATATGAGTTGCACTGGGGTGACACTTTGCCCTGGCAGGCAGGCTCTGAAACGCATACGTGTGAAGGAAACTGACTGCTATTATTTAACACAGTCAAAAAAGTGTGTTTTTTTTTTAAATCTACACTTCTGTTACAACAGATATGAGTTGCACTGGTGTGACACTGTGCCCTAGCAGGCAGGCTCTGAAACGCACACGTGTGAAGGAAAATTACTGCTATTATTTAACACAGTCAAAAAAGTGTTGTTTTTTTTAAATCTACACTATTGTTACAACAGATATGAGTTGCACTGGGGTGACACTGTGCCCTGGCAGGCAGGCTCTAAAACGCACACGTATGAAGGAAACTGACTGCTATTATTTAACACAGTCAAAAAAGTGGTTTTTTTTTTAAATCTACACTACAGTTACACGAGATATGAGTTGTGGCACTGGGCAAGTGGGCACAGTATACGCTGTTAGCTTGACACACACGCTGGCAGGCAGGCAACTGCAATTAGATTACACAGGGAAAAAAAAGCAGACTGATGTTCTAGCCCTAAAAAGGGCTTTTTGGGGTGTTGTCCTTACAGCAGAGATCTGATGAGTCCTTCAGGACTGTAGTGGACACTGAATACACTAGCCTAGCTATCAATTTCCCTATTAAATCAGCAGCAGCTACACTGTCCCTCCTCTCACTAAGAATGCAGCTTCCAAATGAATCTAAAATGGATGCTGTCCATGAGGTAGGAGGGTCTGGGAGGGAGTGTCTGCTGCTGATTGGCTGGAATGTGTCTTCTGACTGTGAGGTACAGGGTCAAAGTATTACTCAATGATGACGAATAGGGGGAGGATCGAACATCGCATATGTTCGCCCGCTGCGACGAACGCGAACATGCTATGTTCGCCGGGAACTATTCGCCGGTGAAATATTCACAACATCACTACTGGTATTACAAGTCTGTGATGGGAGGCCAAAGAGTGAGCGGTACACCCTACCCTGTCAAGAGTCCTAACACATTTAAAAGTTAGTAGTTATGAGTTTAATGGTACAACGCCGTAGCATAAAACTCAAACTAAAGTGCTAAAAAGTACACTAAACCCCATAAAGTACCTATTAACCCCTAAACCGAGGCCCACCCGCATCGCAAATACTAAAATAAAAATTTTAACCCATAATCTGCCGCTCCAGACACCGCCGCCATCTACATTATATGTATGAACCCCTAATCTGCTGACCCCAACATCGCCGACACCTACATTATATTTATTAACCCCTAATCTGCTGCCCCCAATGTCGCAGTCACCTACCTACACTTATTAACCCCTAACCTGCCAACGTTGCTGCCACTATAATAAACATATTAACCCCTAAACTGCCGCACTCCCGCCTCGCAAACATTAGTTAAATATTATTAACCCCTAATCTGCCGTCCCTAACATCGCTGCCACCTACCTACATTTTTTAACCGCTAATCTGCCGCCCCCAACGTCGCCACCACGATATTAAAGTTATTAACCCCTAGTTTAAGTCTAACACTAAACCTAACACCCACTAACTTAAATATAATTTAAATAAATCTAAATAAATATTACTATCATTAACTAAATTATTCCTATTTAAAACTAAATACTTACCTATAAAATAAACCCTAAGCTAGCTACAATATAACTAATAGTTACATTATAGCTAACTTAGGGTTTATTTTTATTTTACAGGCAAGTTTGTATTTATTTTAACTAGGTAGAATAGTTATTAAATAGTTATTAACTATTTAATAACTACCTAGCTAAAATAAATACAAAGTACCTGTAAAATAAAACCTAACCTAACACTACACTATAATTAAATAAACTAAATTAAATACAATTAAATAAATTAAATTAAATTAGCTACAAAACCCCCCCACTAAATTACGAAAAATAATAAACAAATTACAGAAATTTAAACTAATTACACCTAATCTAATAGCCCTATTAAAATAAAAAAGCCCCCCCCCCCAAAATAAAAAAACCCTAGCATAAACTAAACTACCAATAGCCCTTAAAAGGGCCTTTTGCGGGGCATTGCCACAAAGTAATCAGCCAATCGGAATCTAAGGGACACCATCTTCGATGACGTCACTTAAAGGTACATTCATTCTGTTTTAGTCGTCAGAAGAAGAGGATGCTCCTCGTCGGTTGTCATGAAGATGGAGCCGCTCCGCACCGGATGGATGAAGATAGAAGATGCCATCTGGATGAAGACTTCTGCCCGTCTGGAGGACCACTTCTGCCCGGCTTGGATGAAGACTTTTGTCGTCTGGAGGACCACTTCGCCCGGCTTGGATGAAGACATCTCCCGGTAAGTCGATCTTCAGGGGGTTAGTGTTAGGTTTTTTTAAGGGTCGATTGGTTGGGTTTTATTTTTAGTTTAGGAACTTTGGGCCTGCAAAAGAGCTAACTGCCCTTTTAAGGACAATGCCCATCCAAATGCCCTTTTCAGGGCAATGGGGAGCTTAGTTTTTTTTAGCTAGTATTTTATTTGGGGGGTTGGTTGTGTGGATGGTGGGTTTTACTGTTGGGGGGGGTTGTTTGTATCTATTTTACAGGTAAAAGAGCTGATTACTTTGGGGCAATGCCCCGCAAAAGGCCCTTTTAAGGGCTATTGGTAGTTTAGTCTACGCTAGGGTTTTTTTTTATTTTGGGGGGCTTTTTTATTTTAATAGGGCTATTAGATTAGGTGTAATTAGTCTAAATTTCTGTAATTTGTTAATTATTTTCTGTGATTTAGTGTTTGTTTGTTTTTGTACTTTAGCTAATTTAATTTAATGTAGGTAATTGTATTTAATTTATTTAACTTATTTAATTATAGTGTAGTGTTAGATGTTAGTGTAACTTAGGTTAGGTTTTATTTTACAGATAAATTTGTCTTTACTTTAACTAGGTAGATATTAAATAGTTAATAACTATTTAATAACTATTTTACCTAGTTAAAATAAATACTAACTTGCCTGTAAAATAAAAATAACCCTAAGATAACTACAATGTAACTATTAGTTATATTGTAGCTATCTTACACCTAGATTTAGAGTATTGCGTTAGAAGGGGTGCGTTAGCTACGCGTGTTTTTTTTCCCCCCGCACCTTTTAAACAACACTGGTATTTAGAGTTCTCTGAAGGGCTGCGTTAGGCTCCAAAAAGGGAGCGTACAGGCATATTTACCACCACTTCAACTCTCAATACCAGCGTTGCTTACGGACGCGGCCAGCTTCAAAAACGTGCTCGTGCACGATTCCCCCATAGGAAACAATAGGGCAGTTCGAGCTGAAAAAAACCCTAACACCTGCAAAAAAGCAGCGTTCCTAACGCAGCCCCATTTTTTCCTATGGGGAAACACTTTCTAAGTCTGCACCTAACACCCTAACATGAACCCCGAGTCTAAACACCCCTAACCTTACACTTATTAACCTCTAATCTGCCGCCCCCGCTATCGCTGACCCCTGCATATTATTATTAATCCCTAATCTGTCGCTCCGTACACCACCGCAACCTACATTATCCCTATATACCCCTTATCTGCTGCCCCTAACATCGCTGACCCCTATATTATATTTATTACCCCCTAATCTGCCCCCCCAAAGTCACCACTACCTACCTACACTTCTTAACCCCTACTCTGCCGACCGGACCTCGCCGCCACTATAATAAATGTATTAACCCCTAAACCGCCTCACTCCCGCCTCAAAAACCCTATAATAAATAGTATTAACCCCTAATCTGCCCTCCCTAACATCGCCGACACCTAGCTTCAAGTATTAACCCCTAATCTGCCGACCGGACCTCGCCACTACTATAATAAATGTATTAACCTCTAAAGCTAAGTCTAACCCTAACACTAACACCCCCCTAAGTTAAATATAATTTTTATCTAACAAAATAAATTAACTCTTATTAAATAAATTAATCCTATTTAAAGCTAAATACTTACCTGTAAAATAAACCCGAATATAGCTACAATATAACGAATAATTATACTGTAGCTATTTTAGGATTTATATTTATTTTACAGGCAACTTTGTATTTATTTTAACTAGGTACAATAGCTATTAAATAGTTAATAACTATTTAATAGCTACCTAGTTAAAACAATTACAAAATTACCTGTAAAATAAATCCTAACCTAAGTTACAATTAAACCTAACACTACACTATCAATAAATAAATTAATTAACTAAACTATCTACAATTATCTACAATTAAATCAACTAAACTAAATTAAAAAAAAAAAAAACACTAAATTACAAAAAATAAAAAAAGATTACAAGAATTTTAAACTAATTACACCTACTCTAAGCCCCCTAAAAAAATAACAAAGACCCCCAAAATAAAAAAATGCCCTACCCTATTCTAAAATAAAAAGTTAACATCTCTTTTACCTTACCAGCCCTTAAAAGGGCCTTTTGCGGGGCATGCCCCAAAGAAAACAGCTCTTTTGCATTAAAAAAATCCATACAATACCCCCCCAACATTACAACCCACCACCCACATACCCCTAATCTAACCCAAACACCCCTTAAAAAACCTAACACTAAGACCCTGAAGATCTCCCTACCTTATCTTCACCACGCCGGGTATCACCGATCAGTCCAGAAGAGGGTTCGAAGTGTTCATCCTATCCGGCAAGAAGAGGTCCAGAAGAGGGTCTGAAGTCTTCATCCTATCCGGCAAGAAGAGGACATCCGGACCGGTAGGCATGTTCATCCAGGCGGCATCTTCTATATTCATACATCCGGCGAGGAGCGGGACCATCTTGAAGCAGCCGACGCGGATCCATCCTCTTCTTCCTGCGTCTCCCGACTAATTAAGGTTCCTTTAAGTGATGTCATCCAAGATGGCGTCCCTCGAATTCCGATTGGCTGATAGGATTTTATCAGCCAATCGGAATTAAGGTAGGAAAAATCTGATTGGCTGATTGAATCAGCCAATCAGATTCAAGTTCAATCCGATTGGCTGATCCAATCAGCCAATCAGATTGAGCTCACATTCTATTGGCTGTTCCGATCAGCCAATAGAATCCGATCAGCTAATCGGATTGAACTTGAATCTTATTGGCTGATTCAATCAGCCAATCAGATTTTTCCTACCTTAATTCCGATTGGCTTATAGAATCCTATCAGCCAATCGGAATTCGAGGGACGCCATCTTGGATGACATCACTTAAAGGAACCTTCATTCGTTGGGAGTCGCTGGAAGAAGAGGATGGATCCGCGTCGGCTGCTTCAATATGGTCCCGCTCCGCGCCGGTTGGATAAAGATAGAAGACGCCGCCTCGATGAACATGTCTACCGGTCCGGATGTCCTCTACTTGCCGGATAGGATGAAGACTTCGGACCGTCTTCTGGACCTCTTCTTGCCGGATAGGATGAAGACTTCGAACCCTCTTCTGGACGGATCGGTGATACCCGGCGTGGTGAAGATAAGGTAGGGAGATCTTCAGGGGCTTAGTGTTAGGTTTTTTAAGGGGTGTTTGGGTTAGATTAGGGGTATGTGGGTGGTGGGTTGTAATGTTGGGGGGGGGGGTATTGTATGGTTTTTTTTAATGCAAAAGAGCTGTTTTCTTTGGGGCATGCCCCGCAAAAGGCCCTTTTAAGGGCTGGTAAGGTAAAAGAGCTGTTAACTTTTTATTATAGAATAGGGTAGGGCATTTTTTTATTTTGGTTGGCTTTGTTATTTTATTAGGGGGCTTAGAGTAGGTGTAATTAGTTTAAAATTCTTGTAATCTTTTTTTATTTTTTGTAATTTAGTGTTTGTTTGTTTTTTGTAATTTAGTTTAGTTGATTTAATTGTAGATAATTGTAGATAGTTTAGTTAATTAATTTATTGATAGTGTAGTGTTAAGTTTAATTGTAACTTAGGTTAGGATTTATTTTATAGGTAATTTTGTAATTATTTTAACTAGGTAGCTATTAAATAGTTATTAACTATTTAATAGCTATTGTACCTAGTTAAAATAAATACAAAGTTGCCTGTAAAATAAAAATAAATCCTAAAATAGCTACAATATAATTATTTGTTATATTGTAGCTATATTAGGGTTTATTTTACAGGTAAGTATTTAGCTTTAAATAGGATTAATTTATTTAATAAGAGTTAATTTATTTTGTTAGATAAAAATTATATTTAACTTAGGGGGGTGTTAGTGTTAGGGTTAGACTTAGCTTTAGGGGTTAATACATTTATTATAGTAGCGGCGAGGTCCGGTTTGCAGATTAGGGGTTAATACTTGAAGTTAGGTGTCGTCGATGTTAGGGAGGGCAGATTAGGGGTTAATACTATTTATTATAGGGTTTTTGAGGCGGGAGTGAGGCGGTTTATAGGTTAATACATTTATTATAGTGGCGGCGAGCTCCAGTCGGCAGATTAGGGGTTAAGAAGTGTAGGTAGGTAGCGGCGACGTTGGGGGGGCAGATTAGGGGGTAATAAATATAATATAGGGGTCGGCGATGTTAGGGGCAGCAGATTAGGGGTTCATAGGGATAATGTAGGTTGCGGCGGTGTGCGTTCGGCAGATTAGGGGTTAAAATTTTTTTATTAGAGTGGCGGCGATGTGGGGGGACCTCGGTTTAGGGGTACATAGGTAGTTTATGGGTGTTAGTGTACTTTAGAGCACAGAAGTTATGAGCTTTATAAACCGGCATTAGCCCATAAAGCTCTTAACTCCTGACTTTTTTCTGCAGCTGGGGTTTTGTCATTAGAGTTCTAACGCTCACTTCAGCCAAGACTCTAAATACCGGCGTTAGAAAGATCCCATTGAAAAGATAGGATACGCAATTGACGTAAGGGGATCTGCACTATGGAAAATTTGTGGCTGGAAAGTGAGCGTTAGACCCTTTCCTGACTGACTCTAAATACCTAACGCTGGTTTGGACGGCTAACCCAGAACTCTAAATCTAGACGTTAGGGTTTATTTTATAGATAAGTATTTAGTTTTAAATAGGAATAATTTAGTTAATGATAGTAATATTTATTTAGATTTATTTCAATTATATTTAAGTTAGGGGGTGTTAGGTTGAGGGTTAGACTTAGGTTTAGGGGTTAATAACTTTTATATAGTGGTGGCGACGTTGGGGGCGGCAGATTAGGGGTTAATAAATGTAGGTAGGTGGCGGCAATGTTAGGGCCGGCAGATTAGGGGTTAATATGTTTATTATAGTGGCGGCGACATTGGGGCGGCAGATTAGGCATTATAAAGTGTAGGTAGGTGGCGGCGACATTGGGGCCGGCAGATTAGGGGTGAATAAATATAATGTAGGTGTCGGCGATGTTGGGGGCAGCAGATTAGGGGTTCATAAGTATAATGTAGGTGGCGGCGGTGTCTGGAGCGGCAGATTAGGGGTTAATAATATAATGCAGGTGGCGGCGATATTGGTGGCGGCAGATTAGGGTTAATAAGTGTAAGATTAGGGCTGTTTAGACTCAGGGTTCATGTAAGGGTGTTAGGTGTAGACATAACTTTTATTTCCCAATAGGAATCAATGGGCTATGTTAAGGAGTTTTACGCTGCTTTTTTGCAGGTGTTAGACTTTTTTTCAGCCGGCTCTCCCTGTTGATTCCTATGGGGAAATCGTGCACGAGCACGTTACACCAGCTCACCGCTAACGTAAGCAGCTCTGGTATTGGAGTGCGGTAATGAGCAAAATTTTGCTCAATGCTCACTTCTTGTCCTTTAACAACGGGTTTCTGAAAACTCGTAATACCAGCGCTGTAGGTAAGTGAGCGGTGAGCAAAAACTGCTTGTTAGCACAGCATAGCTTCTAACGCTGTCAGAGCTCCTGTCATGTACCTTTAAATTTTCAGCTATGACTCATTCTGCCCTGCCCATCAACCTGTTAAATCACCTGACTTCACAAACCTCTCTGCTTAGTATTTTGTTAGCTGTTAGATGGCAGCTGCGCTCACTGAGCTCTTCTACTAATTTTGGATTACAAACTATCCGTGTCTTCTGAGTTCTGACTAAATCATCTGCAGAGTATTTGGAACCACACGCAACTTTGTTGCAGTTTCTTATTGCTTGAACTTTGTAACACTGAACCGCTACATTGCGACCAGCAGATCTCATCTGCTTGTAACTCTCAAGGTGCTCCTCTCAACAAACACCTTATACTCCTTGAATCCCTCAATCCTCTCACCTCCTCTCACCACTTTGCATATGCAGCAAGGATACAGACTCTGTATACACTGCTCAGCAAACTTTCTATCGGCAGTAGAGGATCTGAAGACGACGCTAGAGGAAAATTCCTCCCCTTTCTTCCGTTTACTTGTATCACGCTGTGAATAAGGAGTGCGCAACTTTGAGCACTGATATTCCACCCACCTCTCACTCTAAGGGGTATTATTCCCTCTTATCTACTCAGTCCAGATGGTGTTGTTATTCCATCACCCAAGTTGGGAACTCTTACTTAACCGTTGTCAGCAGGTGAAATACCCATTGGAAAACGATACTCTGCACTGTCTCTTATTACAAAAAATGATTATCTCCTTATCTTTCCAATATAACTGAACTTTCACATAGTCTGTTTCAGTTAACCAATTACTGGCCAAATACAACTAACCTATTAATGCTAGTAAACTGACTAATTTCATCTCCTTACCTTGCTCAGATAGCACTCATATACCATAGTGCAATCATAACTGGAGGTGATACATTCTAAATACTTCTTTGAACCAAACAACCTATTTTTTATCTGCAGTTGATCTCCAATACCTTACGTATATCGTTACATAATACTAAGCCTAAACATGGAGCCAGCAGATATCCCACAACTCGTGTATAATTTGACACAGAGGGTAGATCAGATTGCTCAGGCAGTCAGAGACCTGAAGGTAGAGAATCAATTGCTCAGAGAGATCATTAAGGATTCAATAGTGGTCAAGGGGGCTCATGAGACATTACCTGAACCACAAGTCTCTCTACCTGAGACGTTCTCTGGGAACAGAAAAATGTATAGGCAATTTAAAAATGCTTGCCATTTGCCTTTTAACCTGAGACCTCACAGCTACCCCACCGAGAGAATTAAAGTTCTTACTGTTGTTTCTTTCCTCAGAGGTGAACCTAGAGGTTGGGCAGATAATTTATGTGAACATCAGGACCCTATCATAGCCGCTCTTGGGGTATTCTTTGATAACATGGATGAACTATACCTAGATAAGGACATTCAATTGTCGGCTGAAGCCATGATGAGAGACCTCAAACAAGGAAAGAGGCCGGTAGAGGACTATATCACAGAGTTCAAGTTGTATGCGACTTATTCCTTATGGAGCCCTATTGCCCTCCGCAATCAGTTCAGATTAGGTCTAGCAGAGAACCTAAAGGACGAGTTGGCTCATATAGATCTGCCTCCCACTCTTGACGCCTTAATGAGGGTCTCCACCCAGATTGATAGAAGACTTTGAGAAAGAAGATCCGAAAGATACCACTCTGAGTTTTCACCCAGGACCACCTCATCAACCTCCCGGACCACCACAACCTTTCCAGCTCCTCAATCTGTACCGATGGAGATTGGAGTAGTAAGAGGACCAATAACCCCAGAAGAACAGTTCCGGAGAAAGGCAAAGAACTTATGTATGTATTGTGCAGATCCTTTGCATACCGTTTCTGATTGTCCTGTTCTACAAAAGAATAAGAAACATAAGTGTACTTCTATCCACTCAACTCATCTATTCCATAATAAAATAACTTACTGTAAACTATCTCTCTTATTACAGTGGGACCACAAAAGGCTGCATACTGATGCCATCATTGACTCCGGTGCATTCGGGAACTTCATAGATTTAGAAATTGTAACCACTAATAAAATTCCACTTGTCTTGAAAAAGAATCCTCTTGTCATTAGAGTTATTGATGGCTCTACAATTTCCAACGGTCCTATTACACATCATACTGTTACATTGTTAGTTGTGTCAAAGAATGGTCACTCTGAATATATATCTTTTGATGTGTTACCCTCATCACACTTTTCTGTCGTCTTAGACATATCTTGGTTGCAGCAACACAAAAAAAAACCTTTTATTTTAGTACTGGCAGACTTTCTGCCAGTACTTAAGATGGCGGGGACAATTGTGGGGTGGGGGAGGGAAGGGAGCTGTTTGGGAGGGATCAGGGGGTGGGATGTGTCAGATGGGAGGCTGATCTCTACACTAAAGCTAAAATTAACCCTGCAAGCTCCCTACAAACTCCCTAATTAACCCCTTCACTGCTAGCCATAATACACGTGTGATGCGCAGCAGGATTTAGCGGCCTTCTAATTACCAGAAAGCAACGCCAAAGTCATATATGTCTGCTATTTCTGAACAAAGGGGATCCCAGACAAGCATTTACAACAATTTGTGCCATAATTGCACAAGCTGTTTGTAAATGATTTCAGTAAGAAACCTAAAATTGTGAAAAATTTTACTTTTTTTTTAATTTGATCGCATTTGGCGGTGAAATGGTGGCATGAAATATACCAAAATGTGCCTAGATCAATACTTGGGGTTGTCTACTAGACTACACTAAAGCTAAAATTAACCCTACAAGCTCCCTAAAAGCTCCCTAATTAACCCCTTAACTGCTGGGCATAATACACTTGTGGTGCGCAGTGGCATTTAGCGGCCTTCTAATTACCAAAAAGCAACGCCAAAGCCATATATGTCTGCTATTTCTGAACAAAGGGGATCCCAGAGAAGAATTTACAACCACTTATGCCATAATTGCACAAGTTGTTTTGTAAATAATTTCAGTGAGAAACCGAAAGTTTGTGAAAAAATTTGTGAAAAAGTGAACGATTTTTTGTATTTGATCGCATTTGGCGGTGAAATGGTGGTATGAAATATACCAAAATTGGCCTAGATCAATACTTTGGGATGTCTACTAAAAAAAAAATATATTCATGTCAATGGATATTCAGAGATTCCTGAAAGATATTAGTGTTCTAATGTAACTAGCGCTAATTTTGGAAAAAAAATGGTTTGGAAATTGCAAAGTGCTACTTGTATTTATGGCCCTATAACTTGCAAAAAAAGCAAAGAACATGTAAACATTGGGTATTTCTAAACTCAGGGCAAAATTTAGAAACTATTTAGCATGGGTGTTTTTTGGTGGTTTTAGATATGTAACAGATTTTGGGGGTCAAAGTTAGAAAAAGTGTGTTTTTTTCCATTTTTCCTCATATTTTATCATTTTTTTTATAGTAAATTATATGATATGATGAAAATAATGATATCTTTAGAAAGTCCATTTAATGGCGAGAAAAACGGTATATAATATGTGTGGGAACAGTAAATGAGTAAGAGGAAAATTACAGCTAAACACAAACACAGCAAAAATGTAAAAATAGCCTTGGTCCCAAACGGACAGAAAATGGAAAAGTGCTGTGGTCATTAAGGGGTTAAACCAACCTGAATTGGAACACCTCAAGACCTATCTAGAAGAGAATGTTCTTTGTAAAGAACAAAGATGACTCACTCTGACCCATAATAGATTACCGCAAGCTCAACAAAAGGACAATAAAAAATCGTTATCCCCTGCCATTGATTCCAGAGTTGATAGAACGACTATCTGAAGCTACCATTTACACTAAACTAGATTTGAGAGGGGCATATAACCTCATTCGCATTCATGAGGGCGATGAGTGGCTCACTGCATTCCGGACGAGATACGGCTTATTTGAATATCTGGTAATGCCGTTCGGTTTATGCAACGCCCCGGCCACGTTCCAACATTTTATTAATGACATTTTCCGAGATTTGCTTGATACATGTTTAGTGTTTTATCTGGATGACATCCTTATATATTCTAAACCTCTTGACGAGCATATAAAACATGTACGCTGGGATCTCTCTAGAATGCATGTACACAAACTTTATGCAAAATTAGAGAAGTGTCAGTTCCATTGTAACCAGATATCCTTTCTAGGATATGACATATCACCTAACGGAATAAGCATGCAACATAAGAAAGTTGAGACTGTGTTGGAGTGGCTAGAACCAACAACTAAAAAAGAACTTCAGAGGTTCCTTGGATTCTCGAATTACTATCGAAAGTTCATCAAAGGTTTTTTCAAATTAGCCAAACCCCTCACTCAACTCACCAGCGCTACTAAACCCTTTTCATGGTCCAAAGAAGCCTCTTCCGCCTTCAATTTTTTGAAGACCAGTTTCTCAACTGCTCCCATTCTACGTTTTCCTGATTTGAATCTACAATTCATTTTAGAAGTTGACTCTTCTGACTTCGCCATCGGCGCTGTCTTGTCACAAAGACATTCTCTATCCGAACCTTTACATCCTGTTTCATTTTTCTCCAAAATCATGAGTCCGGCAGAGATGAATTATTCCATTAGTGATAAGGAGCTCCTTGCTATACGTAGAGCCCTCGAAAACTGGAGACACCTTCTGGAAGGAGCTAAATTCCCCATAACCATATATACAGACCATAAAAACCTCCAATACCTACAGAACAATAAAACCCTCTCAGCTAGGCAGGTCCACTGGTGTCTTTTTTTTTGCAAGATTTGATTTCCTCATAATCTATCGTCCTGACAATAAAAAACGGAAAAACTGATGCATTGTCCAGGATATACACAAAACCAATGCATGTCTCCAACACAACTCCTATGATTCCCAGAGAACGCTTCATTGGTGTCACATCACACCTACTAGACGAGATAAAAAGTTCCATTCAGATCGATAAAGACCTGCCCCATAAACACTTAGAGGAAAGAGAAGGAATCTTTTATCACAACGAGAAAATGTATGTACCTCCCTCCCTAAGACCAAAGCTCCTGAAATACCATCATTATTCTCCCTTGTCAGGACATGCTGGGGTAAACCGTACAACAGACTTACTTCAAAGAACCTTTTGGTGGCCCAGAATGAAACAGTCAGTTCTGAATTACGTTAAATCTTGCATTATCTGTGCTACCTCCAAAACAGAAAGAAGCCGTCTATACAGTCTACTAATGCCTCTACCTATTCCAAGTAGACCTTGGGAACAAGTCTCCATGGACTTCATAGTCAAATTACCTCCCTCACAAAAACAAAATACTATCTTAGTGGTAGTAGATATGTTTACTAAAATGGGACACTTTATTCCGTATAATAAATTGCCTACATCGGCAGAAACAGCTAAACTTTTTCTAGACAACATCATAAAACTTTATGGTACACCAACAAGGATTATCACCGATAGAGGTACACAATTTACCTCTCGTTTCTGGACTAAACTATGTTCTCTGTTACAAAATGATCACCATTACACCACCTCTTTTCACCCCCAGACCAATGGTCAAACTGAACGGATAAACCAGTGGCTTGAAGAATATCTCCGATGTTATTGCAGCCAACAACAAGACCATTGGTTGGATTTCTTACCCATGGCAGAATACTCCTACAACAGCTTAACAAACTTTTCCACCAAATTATCACCATTCTATGCAACTTATGGCTATCACCCTTCTTTTCACTTGAATTTGGACATAACTTCAAGTTCTCCCCAGCTAGATAATTTCTCAACTATTAGACAAAATATCCAAAAAGCACAAGAAAACCAAAAACGGTATTTTGACCTAAGAAGGAGAACTCCTCCAAACTATTCTATTGGGGACATAGTTTGGCTTTCTACAATTATATTTATTTTACAGGCAACTTTGTATTTATTTTAACTAGGTACAATAGCTATTAAATAGTTAATAACTATTTAATAGCTACCTACTTAAAATAATTACAAAATTACCTGTATAATAAATCCTAACCTAAGTTAAAAATACACCTACACTACACACTACACTATCAATAAATATGTCTATGAACTGTAGTACCTGGCAAGCTGACTTTTCAGGACGCTTTCACCTAGGTTTTGTCAGTTTATTCGCAATGTATGGTACCATTTTCAATCAATGACTTTGATATATAAAGAGATCTAACAAGATATCGACACTGTCTCTCCATTCAGGACACTGTTTTTGAGACTCTCTGCTCGTGTTTATATGATATGCAGACTCTCTTTGTAACATGTTGGTATCTTGACACCTATCATTGTATATATGTTTACACTACTTAGATGTTTAGAAGCTCACGTAATATTTGCCTGTTTGTAATTACAATTCTTAAATCAGGCAATCCACTGCAGTGGCATTTTTGCTGTGATAGCATAAGCATGCTGCTTCTTGTTTTATTTTTGGGAATAAAAGTCATGGTATATTGAAGAGACCGATGTGTGTTGGATGTTTCTTTGTTTGACACTATGTTTCAGCCTTTAATCTATATATTAGATCAATTAGGAGCAGAATTTTGCTGAGTGCTGCTGTCCCCTCCTTTATACATAGCATTCTCATATAGCTCTGCTATGCTATAATATTTTTCTCCTAAAAAAATATTTTGAATATATATATATATATATATATATATATATATATATATATATATATATATTTATATAAAATTCATTAAAATTATGGGGGGGGGATAAAAAAATGAAATTAAAATCCTCCATGTCTCAAAATTAAATCAATGTAAATATTTGCATAGGAAATTAGTACATCTAGGCAAGTATCCCCGCTTGCTTTTACCCAGAAATTCTTAATATACAATGTTTCCAATGCACAAGAGAATTGTGGGTAAGATATACAAATTAGATATGCAAATTCTCAGTTTTTTTGCTTCAAAAATACTGTTTTGACACAGCGATCCTTTTAAACAGGATCATGACAAAAAACAAGAAATCACTCACTAGACAAGCCTGTTTCGTTCTTTTTTGGAACTCATCAGTAGGAGATAGATTTCTGGTTGCTGCATTGGAAAAGCTATTTTCATGGTTAAACCAAAATTCATTAAAATTATGGGGGGGGAGATAAAAAACTGAAATTAAAATCCTCCATGTCTCAAAATTAAATCAATGTCAATATTTGCATAGGAAATTAGTATATCTAAGCAAGTATCCCCGCTTGCTTTTCCCCAGAAATTCTTAATATACAATGTTTCCAATGCACAAGAGAATTGTGGGCAAGATATGCAAATTAGATATGCAAATTCTCAGTTTTTTTGCTTCAAATATACTGTTTTGACACAGCGATCCTTTCAAACAGGATTATGACAGCAAACCAGAAATCACTCAGTAGACAAGCCTGTTTTGTTCTTTTTTGAACTCATCAGTAGGAGATAGATTTCTGGTTGCTGCATTGGAAAAGCTATTTTCATGGTTAAACCAAAATTCATTAAAATTATGGGGGGAGATAAAAAACTGAAATTAATATCCTCCATGTCTCAAAATTAAATCAATGTAAATATTTGCATAGGAAATTAGTACATCTAGGCAAGTATCCCCGCTTGCTTTTCCCCAGAAATTCTTAATATACAATGTTTCCAATGCACAAGAGAATTGTGGGTAAGATATGCAAATTCTCAGTTTTTTTGCTTCAAAAATACTGTTTTGACACAGCGATCCTTTTAAACAGGATTATGACAGCAAACCAGAAATCACTCACTAGACAAGCCTGTTTCGTTCTTTTTGGAACTCATCAGTAGGAGATAGATTTCTGGTTGCTGCATTGGAAAAGCTATTTTCATGGTTAAACCAAAATTCATTAAAATTATGGGGGGAGATAAAAAACTGAAATTAAAATCCTCCATGTCTGGGGGGGCATGTCCAAGCCGCAGCCGAAGCCAGAGGCTCAAATCAACAGCTCCGATGGCATGCTACATATTATTTGAGTTATCATTCGACTAATATGCCATTTACTAATAATAATGTGAACCTCTAATAAAGGTGAAGGTCAGGTGTCGGATGATACCAATATCTCTGAAATTAATCTAATTGAAGAACCTATCCGACCGAGATTGTGTTTGCGGATCTGAGACACTGCACTAACATCTTCCCCCACTGGGTCTACATTCAGCTGGGTAAAGTCTTTCTCTTTTTGTATCATAATGGAGGAGTCCCTTATAAGTATACTTATACTTTTGAAGGAGCTTGAGGATAAAGTGGATGAGAGATTTAATGATCTACTGACCACGACCAGAAACACATACATACAAGATGGCACCCGACACATGGCGAACTGCAGGTCTCACAGCATGGAGCGGACCGAGAGGTTATCTTCCCTAAAGCAGCCCTTGACAGTAGAGGGGGTGAGGCCGGATATGGCTTCCGACTATGGCACAGAGATTGTTGAAGATAGGGGTCTGGATCATCTTCTAGCTGATGAGCTCACACTCTGCGCTGTACATACGCCGAGTTCAAGGCGGGTAAATACCATCTGTGATAGGAAGCTACTATTGAACTGCCGATATACGCTCTTACCTAGCCAATTTACCAGTGATGTTCAGAGGCCGGATCATTCACATGGAGACTGGCTCCGTGGGAGCTGCGTCCGACTCCCGCTGGAGCGTCCTATTTAAAAGAACAGTTACCCACTGGTACTGTCAGACGGACTTTGTGAAAGGTATAGGCTAGAGAAACTCTTTGCTAGTTTCGGTGGACTTCATTATATTCTAGCATGATGGGTTTGTTATACATATGTGAGGACTTTACTTTGTTCGTTCTAGTTTGCTGTTGGCTGTTTGGTTATGTCTACTTTTTATAGATCGATATGATGCAATATGGTTTATACTCATATATATACATATGTACTCATAAATGTCATATATATTGTGAAGTCAGGACCAGCTATGTACGGACCTCATACCATACTACTACACATGTGTCAGCGCTGAGCTAGGTATTCCTTTAGCATTTACAGGAGACTGTCGTTTCTCTTCATTCCATATAATAACACAAAGATTTTTATGTCGGAGAATAGTCTATAGTGTGCAGAACTAATAGGTAGGTTTTTTCATCATATCAGCAAAGCTAACCATAATAGATATCTAGTTTCTATGTTATTATTACATTAAAATGGCAGGTTTTATCTGAAAATAATTATATTATTGAAGCCTGAAATGTATAAATTGGTATGTTGCTTGTCCTACCTCTCCTGCTTTGACTATTGTTCAAATTACTGTTCAGTCTTGTTTTGCCTCTATAACATTACTTCTCAGCAAGCTGATAACTGTATATTTTGAACATGAATATGGTAGCCCAGCAACTCGAGATACTGATGAGGGGCTTATGCATTGTGGGGGGGGGGGTTTACATTAGAGTATTAGTAGTCTGTCATTCTGGTCCCCACACATTAGGGTTGCTGCAGTACACCCTATACCCTCAAAATAATGGTCCTTAAGTTCCGCCAAATACTTTAATGCTGGAATGAATATAAGATATTTGTACAAAGTTAATCTATAAATTGCTATGCCCCTATGGAACCCACTTATCCAGCAGGTGTTAATACTCTGTCGGTTTATATTGGCTTATAGTTCATGTGTCTAATCATGCGTTTACCCAGACTTAATTTCTAAGGCAACTCCTTTATTAACATATGCCAAACCCCTATGCAAGCCAATAAAATATAACCGGCTTGATTTGCTAGACCCAGTAATTTAATTTATTCATTCACCCAAAATTTAATTTATTCATTCACCCAATATGGTGAATTCTACTGCGGTACTAATCCGCTACCTTCTATATATTTAAGCCAATTTTCCTCTTATGTAACATAAACGTGAATAGGTTCCAGAGTAACCTTATATGTTAAGTGAAGAAACATGGTTTATGGTCTTAACTATATTGTATATTTTATCTCTTTCTTATTACTATTATACTTTAATTTGTATTTTACACCCTATGGGGTAAAAATGTATCTCTCATTAATGATCTTTATTCTACATATGACAGCTGAAAATATCATACTAATGGACAGAACACCTTACTAATGAGGTACAATAGTAATATTCTGTAAAAAAAAAAAAATATATAAGGTATCAATGTAAATCTTACAATGTATGTATATATCCGAGGTATACTGTTAATATAGTAGGATATACATGTTCTCAATATGTCTATCATGTTTTACTATTGTTATTAGCCATGTTCATTTTGTAATAAATTGTTTTCTTGTTTTGCTAATTACCTTAATAAAAATCTTTGATTTAAAAAAAAAAATCCTCCATGTCTCAAAAAATCAATGTAAATATTTGCATAGGAAATTAGTATCTAGGCAAGTATCCCCGCTTGCTTTTCCCCAGAAATTCTTAATATACAATGTTTCCAATGCACAATGCACAATCCAATGCATAGCTTTTCCAATGCAGCAACCAGAAATCTATCTCCTACTGATGAGTTCTAAAAAGAACGAAACAGGTTTGTCTAGTAAGTGATTTCTGGTTTGCTGTCATAATCCTGTTTAAAAGGACTGAGAATTTGCATATCTAATTTGCATATCTTACCCACAATTCTCTTGTGCATTGGAAACATTGTATATTAAGAATTTCTGGGGAAAAGCAAGCGGGGATACTTGCCTAGCTGTACTAATTTCCTATGCAAATATTTACATTGATTTATATTTATATATATAGATATATATATTTATATATATATATATTTATTTATTTATATATATATATATATATATATATATATATATATATATATATATATATAGATATATATATATTCATTCTAAAAAAGAATCACTCGCTCAGGAACAAACACCAGCTCAATAACTTGTTACCTTATACTTGCACCTATTTTAGCCCAATATTTCAAGTACATCAGTCAGATATCACAAACCAAGTTCAGTCCAGACCCAAAATACCAGGTAATTCCTCCCTAAACAAGAAACATGGCAACCCCAGATTATTTTTTCAACCTTCATTGGTCTCATCAGTGTGGTGCAGCCATATTCCTCTAAGCTCATTGGGCAAGGAGTCCACATCTGTTTTCCCCCATCACCCTTAGGGAGACTTCTACAGGGTCATATTTCAAATACATACAGAAAGAGATGCAATCTCTCAGGAACAAACACCAGCTCAATAATTTGTTTGCATGTTCTATGGGGATTTACCACCTCAGAGCAGCCTCTTTTAGCCCAATAATGCTTTTCACAGAGAAGAAATTTCCTAAAGTATATCAGTCTGAAACTGCCAAACAAGGTCAATCCAGCCCGCTTGTCGACAATACAAAAATGTTTTTAAAATTATACAAAAAAGAAAATAGGTTATACATATGGTATTCCTAATTGTACTTGTTTTATTGTAAATTAAAAAAATGCAAAATATTTAGGGCTAGATTACAAGCGGAGTGCTAATTTATCTTTTACGCCCGCAAATGGGCAAATTCGCCCGTTTGCGGGCATGCAATAAATAACCAACCATTACAAGTGGCTGGTTATTGCTACCATGAGCTCGCTATAGCAATTAGCTCTCTGAAAAATAACCAGAGGTCAGATCTCTGGTTAATTTTCTAAATGTCCCCCAATTGCCCCCACATTTCAGTGTATTAATCTTTATTAAAAAATAAAAATATTACCATTTTTATTTTTTAATAAAGTAACTGCGTAAGGCTAAAGTTGGTGGTAGTTTGGTGTTTGAAAAAAAGGCACTAAAAAGTGCCTTTACATTGCGGTCTATGGGAACTGTGTGTTCCCTGTAAATATATACAGTATGTATATGCTTATATACAAATATATATTCATGTGTTAATATGTGTATATACATAAATATATATGTATGTAAGTAATATATATTTAACATTGCTGCCCATCGCTTCACAACTTTCCCCCTTCACTGTGCTTAGGTTCTGTGCTGTGTATGACAGCATCCGAACAAAGCTCTCATTGTAGCCTATGTAAGTACGCTCTCATGAGCACAATGCTTCCATGCAATGTGAACATGAGGTCGCGTTCACATTGCACCTAACTCGTATTACCAGCGCAATTGCGTGCACTGGTATTACAAAGTGGAGAACAAATATCGCTTTAGCAAAAACGATAATTTGCGCTCCACTAATCTGGCTTTTTTTAAAGGGAATAAACATTGCTCTTCATTACCCAATGTAGGGTTAGATTAGAGTGGAACACTTTTTATCATTTTAAATTCGCTAGACAAAGGCTTTTTGCATGTGTTGTGTTAAGCTTAAGACTTTACGAATTTTGTGATCGCTTTAACGTATTTCCATATAAACTTCCATAGATTGTGCAAACTGAAAACAAAATTTTCAACGCTAAGCCGATCGCATTTATTCAAATGCGCTAAACCTGACAATGAATTATGAATATTTCACATTCAAATGTTCTTCACATACAGATCAATGTACTTTTTATTGTAAATACATAGTTTTCTATATATTTAAAATGATTATACACACACATATATAAATATATATTACAGTATGTATAATCATTTTTTAATAATTTTTAATTAATTTTATTTAAAAGTGTATATTTAATAATATCTGATACCGTTAATATAAAATAGATTTCTATACCTAAATATTTATTAGAATAGATATACAGGTATAGGTAATATATAGTACAGTACATATACAGTAAAACACATAAAAACATAAATACATCTGTACACACATATATTTATATTTTATATATATGTATGTATATATAAATATATATATATATATATACACACATATATTTATATTTTATATATATGTATGTATATATAAATATATATATATATATATATATACACACACATATATTTATATTTCTTTCATGTAATTAGCAAGAGTCCATGAGCTAGTGACGTATGGGATATACATTCCTACCAGGAGGGGCAAAGTTTCCCAAACCTCAAAATACCTATAAATACACCCCTCACCACACCCACAATTCAGTTTTACAAACTTTGCCTCCGATGGAGGTGGTGAAGTAAGTTTGTGCTAGATTCTACGTTGATATGCGCTCCGCAGCAAGTTGGAGCCCGGTTTTCCTCTCAGCGTGCAGTGAATGTCAGAGGGATGTGAAGAGAGTATTGCCTATTTGAATGCAGTGATCTCCTTCTACGGGGTCTATTTCATAGGTTCTCTGTTATCGGTCGTAGAGATTCATCTCTTACCTCCCTTTTCAGATCGACGATATACTCTTATATATACCATTACCTCTGCTGATTCTCGTTTCAGTACTGGTTTGGCTTTCTACAAACAGGTAGATGAGTGTCCTGGGGTAAGTAAATCTTATTTTCTGTGACACTCTAAGCTATGGTTGGGCACTTTGTTTATAAAGTTCTAAATATATGTATTCAAACATTTATTTGCCTTGACTCAGAATGTTCAACATTCCTTATTTTTCAGACAGTCAGTTTCATATTTGGGATAATGCACTTGAATTAATCAATTTTTTCTTACCTTCAAAAATTTGACTCTTTTTTCCCTGTGGGCTGTTAGGCTCGCGGGGGCTGAAAATGCTTCATTTTATTGCGTCATTCTTGGCGCGGACTTTTTTGGCGCAAAAAATTATTTTCCGTTTCCGGCGTCATACGTGTCACCGGAAGTTGCGTCATTTTTTGACGTTATTTTGCGCCAAAAATGTCGGCGTTCCGGATGTGGCGTCATTTTTGGCGCCAAAAGCATTTAGGCGCCAAATAATGTGGGCGTCTGATTTGGCGCTAAAAATATGGGCGTCGCTTTTGTCTCCACATTATTTCAGTCTCTTTTTTTCATTGCTTCTGGTTGCTAGAAGCTTGTTCTTTGGCATTTTTTCCCATTCCTGAAACTGTCATTTAAGGAATTTGATCAATTTTGCTTTATATGTTGTTTTTTCTCTTACATATTGCAAGATGTCTCACGTTGCATCTGAGTCAGAAGATACTACAGGAAAATCGCTGTCTAGTGCTGGATCTACCAAAGCTAAGTGTATCTGCTGTAAACTTTTGGTAGCTACTCCTCCGGCTGTTGTTTGTATTAATTGTCATGACAAACTTGTTAATGCAGATAATATTTCCTTTAGTAAAGTACCATTGCCTGTTGCAGTTCCTTCAACATCTAAGGTGCAGAATGTTCCTGATAACATAAGAGATTTTGTTTCTGAATCCATAAAGAAGGCTATGTCTGTTATTTCTCCTTCTAGTAAACGTAAAAAATCTTTTAAAACTTCTCTCCCTACAGATGAATTTTTAAATGAACATCATCATTCTGATTCTGATGACTCTTCTGGTTCAGAGGATTCTGTCTCAGAGATTGATGCTGATAAATCTTCATATTTATTTAAAATGGAATTTATTCGTTCTTTACTTAAAGAAGTACTAATTGCTTTAGAAATAGAGGATTCTGGTCCTCTTGATACTAATTCTAAACGTTTAGATAAGGTATTTAAATCTCCTGTGGTTATTCCAGAAGTTTTTCCTGTTCCTAATGCTATTTCTGCAGTAATTTCCAAAGAATGGGATAAATTGGGTAATTCATTTACTCCTTCTAAACGTTTTAAGCAATTATATCCTGTGCCGTCTGACAGATTAGAATTTTGGGACAAAATCCCTAAAGTTGATGGGGCTATTTCTACCCTTGCTAAACGTACTACTATTCCTACGTCAGATGGTACTTCGTTTAAGGATCCTTTAGATAGGAAAATTGAATCCTTTCTAAGAAAAGCTTATCTGTGTTCAGGTAATCTTCTTAGACCTGCTATATCATTGGCTGATGTTGCTGCAGCTTCAACTTTTTGGTTGGAAACTTTAGCGCAACAAGTAACAGATCATGATTCTCATGATATTATTATTCTTCTTCAGCATGCTAATAATTTTATCTGTGATGCAATTTTTGATATTATCAGAGTTGATGTCAGGTTTATGTCTCTAGCTATTTTAGCTAGAAGAGCTTTATGGCTTAAGACTTGGAATGCTGATATGGCTTCTAAATCAACTCTACTTTCCATTTCTTTCCAGGGTAACAAATTATTTGGTTCTCAGTTGGATTCTATTATCTCAACTGTTACTGGTGGGAAAGGAACTTTTTTACCACAGGATAAAAAATCTAAGGGTAAAAACAGGGCTAATAATCGTTTTCGTTCCTTTCGCTTCAACAAAGAACAAAAGCCTAATCCTTCATCCTCAGGAGCAGTTTCAGTTTGGAAACCATCTCCGGTCTGGAATAAATCCAAGCCTGCTAGAAAGGCAAAGCCTGCTTCTAAGTCCACATGAAGGTGCGGCCCTCATTCCAGCTCAGCTGGTAGGGGGCAGGTTACGTTTTTTCAAAGAAATTTGGATCAATTCTGTTCACAATCTTTGGATTCAAAACATTGTTTCAGAAGGGTACAGAATTGGTTTCAAGATGAGACCTCCTACAAAGAGATTTTTTCTTTCCCGTGTCCCAGTAAATCCAGTGAAAGCTCAAGCATTTCTGAATTGTGTTTCAGATCTAGAGTTGGCTGGAGTAATTATGCCAGTTCCAGTTCCGGAACAGGGGATGGGGTTTTATTCAAATCTCTTCATTGTACCAAAGAAGGAGAATTCCTTCAGACCAGTTCTGGATCTAAAAATATTGAATCGTTATGTAAGGATACCAACGTTCAAGATGGTAACTATAAGGACTATCTTGCCTTTTGTTCAGCAAGGGCATTATATGTCCACAATAGATTTACAGGATGCATATCTGCATATTCCGATTCATCCAGATCATTATCAGTTCCTGAGATTCTCTTTTCTGGACAAGCATTACCAGTTTGTGGCTCTGCCGTTTGGCCTAGCTACAGCTCCAAGAATTTTTACAAAGGTTCTCTGTGCCCTTCTGTCTGTAATCAGAGAACAGGGTATTGTGGTATTTCCTTATTTGGACGATATCTTGGTACTTGCTCAGTCTTTACATTTAGCAGAATCTGATACAAATCGACTTGTGTTGTTTCTTCAAGATCATGGTTGGAGGATCAATTTACCAAAAAGTTCATTGATTCCTCAGACAAAGGTAACTTTTCTGGGTTTCCAGATAGATTCAGTGTCCATGACTCTGTCTTTAACAGACAAGAGACGTCTAAAATTGATTTCAGCTTGTCGAAACCTTCAGTCACAATCATTCCCTTCGGTAGCCTTATGCATGGAAATTCTAGGTCTTATGACTGCTGCATCGGACGCGATCCCCTTTGCTCGTTTTCACATGAGACCTCTTCAGCTCTGTATGCTGAATCAATGGTGCAAGGATTACACAAAGATATCTCAATTAATATCTTTAAAACCGATTGTTCGACACTCTCTAACGTGGTGGACAGATCACCATCGTTTAATTCAGGGGGCTTCTTTTGTGCTTCCGACCTGGACTGTAATTTCAACAGATGCAAGTCTCACAGGTTGGGGAGCTGTGTGGGGATCTCTGACGGCACAAGGAGTTTGGGAATCTCAGGAGGTGAGATTACCAATCAATATTTTGGAACTCCGTGCAATTTTCAGAGCTCTTCAGTTTTGGCCTCTTCTGAAGAGAGAATCGTTCATCTGTTTTCAGACAGACAATGTCACAACTGTGGCATACATCAATCATCAAGGAGGGACTCACAGTCCTCTGGCTATGAAAGAAGTATCTCGAATTTTGGTTTGGGCGGAATCCAGCTCCTGTCTAATCTCTGCGGTTCATATCCCAGGTATAGACAATTGGGAAGCGGATTATCTCAGTCGCCAAACGTTGCATCCGGGCGAATGGTCTCTTCACCCAGAGGTATTTCTTCAGATTGTTCAAATGTGGGAACTTCCAGAAATAGATCTGATGGCATCTCATCTAAACAAGAAACTTCCCAGGTATCTGTCCAGATCCCGGGATCCTCAGGCGGAGGCAGTGGATGCATTATCACTTCCTTGGAAGTATCATCCTGCTTATATCTTTCCGCCTCTAGTTCTTCTTCCAAGAGTAATCTCCAAGATTCTGAAGGAATGCTCGTTTGTTCTGCTGGTAGCTCCGGCATGGCCTCACAGGTTTTGGTATGCGGATCTTGTCCGGATGGCCTCTTGCCAACCGTGGACTCTTCCGTTAAGACCAGACCTTCTGTCACAAGGTCCTTTTTTCCATCAGGATCTGAAATCCTTAAATTTAAAGGTATGGAGATTGAACGCTTGATTCTTGGTCATAGAGGTTTCTCTGACTCTGTGATTAATACTATGTTACAGGCTCGTAAATCTGTATCTAGAGAGATATATTATAGAGTCTGGAAGACTTATATTTCTTGGTGTCTTTCTCATCATTTTTCTTGGCATTCTTTTAGAATACCGAGAATTTTACAGTTTCTTCAGGATGGTTTAGATAAGGGTTTGTCCGCAAGTTCCTTGAAAGGTCAAATCTCTGCTCTTTCTGTTCTTTTTCACAGAAAGATTGCTATTCTTCCTGATATTCATTGTTTTGTACAAGCTTTGGTTCGTATAAAACCTGTCATTAAGTCAATTTCTCCTCCTTGGAGTTTGAATTTGGTTCTGGGAGCTCTTCAAGCTCCTCCGTTTGAACCTATGCATTCATTGGACATTAAATTACTTTCTTGGAAAGTTTTGTTCCTTTTGGCCATCTCTTCTGCCAGAAGAGTTTCTGAATTATCTGCTCTTTCTTGTGAGTCTCCTTTTCTGATTTTTCATCAGGATAAGGCGGTGTTGCGAACTTCTTTTGAATTTTTACCTAAAGTTGTGAATTCCAACAACATTAGTAGAGAAATTGTGGTTCCTTCATTATGTCCTAATCCTAAGAATTCTAAGGAGAAATCGTTGCATTCTTTGGATGTTGTTAGAGCTTTGAAATTCTATGTTGAAGCTACTAAGTCTTTCCGAAAGACTTCTAGTCTATTTGTTATTTTTTCCGGTGCTAGAAAAGGCCAGAAAGCTTCTGCCATTTCTTTGGCATCTTGGTTGAAATCTTTAATTCATCTTGCCTATGTTGAGTCGGGTAAAACTCCGCCTCAGAGGTTTACAGCTCATTCTACTAGGTCAGTTTCTACTTCCTGGGCGTTTAGGAATGAAGCTTCGGTTGATCAGATTTGCAAAGCAGCAACTTGGTCCTCTTTGCATACTTTTACTAAATTCTACCATTTTGATGTATTTTCTTCTTCTGAAGCAGTTTTTGGTAGAAAAGTACTTCAGGCAGTGGTTTCAGTTTGAATCTTCTGCTTATGTTTTTCATTAAACTTTATTTTGGGTGTGGATTATTTTCAGCAGGAATTGGTTGTCTTTATTTTATCCCTCCCTCTCTAGTGACTCTTGTGTGGAAAGATCCACATCTTGGGTAATCATTATCCCATACGTCACTAGCTCATGGACTCTTGCTAATTACATGAAAGAAAACATAATTTATGTAAGAACTTACCTGATAAATTCATTTCTTTCATATTAGCAAGAGTCCATGAGGCCCGCCCTTTTTTTGTGGTGGTTATGATTTTGTATAAAGCACAATTATTCCAATTCCTTATTTTATATGCTTTCGCACTTTTTTATCACCCCACTTCTTGGCTATTCGTTAAACTGAATTGTGGGTGTGGTGAGGGGTGTATTTATAGGCATTTTGAGGTTTGGGAAACTTTGCCCCTCCTGGTAGGAATGTATATCCCATACGTCACTAGCTCATGGACTCTTGCTAATATGAAAGAAATGAATTTATCAGGTAAGTTCTTACATAAATTATGTTTTTTATATATATATGTATGTATATATATATATATATATATATATATATACACATACACACATATATTTAAACATGTGTATGTATGTATATACTTTATATGTTAAAGCCCTTTGCAGCCCTTTTATTCTAACACCTTATAACATTTTGTCGTTGAGCCATTATAACTGCTTAACTATTTTTTTAACAATTTTTTTTCAGATAGTGTTTATATAAGTGTAACTGTACTTTTACATTAATTTATGTTGCTTTTAATGCAACTTTTTTTCTTCCCTACCCTAAATGCAAGCTCTGAAGTCACACTAACCTCACAAGCGTAAATTGCAATTGTGCTTAAGTGAACATGGTTACTTTCAATAATATGCGCGCTATTTCTGCTGCATGCAAAAAGCAAAGAAAAACCTGATATCACTAGTGTGCTACAGTTTGCATGCCACCCATAATCTAACCCTTATTGTACTGTATGTGTCTTGCAAACAAATGTAAATAATATTTCCAATTTAAAGAAAAGTTGATTCTCAAAAAGACTTCCAGCAAAAGGAAATACTTCAAGAAATGACAAATATGTATCAAATAATAAAAGCCATTTTAACTTTCAACTTCATTTATACCATTTCATTCCTGTCCATGAACAAGCACATTTCTGTAAAGCTAATCTTTAATTTTTCATCGATTAATGTCCTTGAAATAGCTAGATTTATACCTGAACAAACAATAAATATCATAGAAATGTACCTGTGGATATATAATATTTTGCAAAAAGCTTCTATCTTACTTTTTATGCTCAATTTTAAATGATTCTTAATGCTCAAATATGTACCTCTCTCTTTGCACATACTTTTGTATATATGTTTTATTTCTGATATTTTTTGCAAACATATTTGCATGTCTTATTCCTATTTTAATTTATTTTCATTCACAAATGATGCAATTTCAAGTGCTGGCCCAGTTTTTGTGCTACACCTTGGTATTGTTTCCTGATTGGAGTCTCTATTTCAAGACCAATACTACACAGGTGTTAAAATCATGGTTCTTTTAGATTAAGGGGTCCATTTATCATTGTCCGGACGGACATGATTCGCTATAGCGAACCATGTCCACCGCACATCAATAAATGCCCACGCTGTCGCCATTTTTCATTGTGAACTGCTTGTGCAATACCGCCCCCTGCAGATTCACGGCCAATCGGCCACTAGCAGGGGGTGTCAATCAACCCGATCGTATTTGATCGGGTTAATTTCTGTCCGCCGCCTCAGAGCAGGCAGACAGGTTATGGAGCAGCGGTCTTTAGACCGCTGCTTCATAACTTGTGTTTCTGGCGAGCTTGATAAATAGACCCCTAAACCTTTAAATTCTAAAACAGTTCAAGAGAAGGAATCAAACAATTATAATCGGAAAACATTATAGAGGTGATTATAATTGCTGCTTTATCTGAATCATGCCAGTTTAATTTGATGCCTTTCTGCTTAAGATTATATTGAATCAAACATCATTTGCAGATTTTATTTGATTATAATACTCTTACAAATGTAGACTAATTATGTATTTTCTGATTATTAAATTGTCTGATCTTTTTTGGTTTTGTTCTTGTGACAACCAATTGTTGATGATGTAAAAGTGACAGCAATTGTATGTCCTAGCAATTATAATACACAATCTAAAATATGTCACAATTTTCGACAATGTATTTGATATCCTTATAACACTGTTTTTGTGTTGTCGAAAGTCACTATATCGCTTATTCATATTCCCCGCGTCATATTTATAACAGATATGCGGTACGTGCGTCCCATCATCTCATAAATGTTATAATCCCTTTTTTGTTGTCTCTAACAGTAACTACTACTTCGACACCAATTCCACCAGTATTGAACAATTCGATTCGTTATAGAGAGTAGAAAATGTTTGTTAACTTTTAATTTGTTTATTTAATTAATCACATGATTATGAATTTCCCAATGAAACATGGTTGATAATTGACTTATTTGGTGGTTATTAGAATTTGGAGTATTACGTGGAAGAAGGAGCAAAAATGTTGCGAGAGTTCTGTCAACTATGGAGTAGTTGTTCCATGCATAAACGTGACGCAAAAAATGTATTAACGAATGAAGTTATACTCTTTGGTAATCAAAATATGTTATGTAATATCTATTTTGCTCTCTTTTATCCCTATATGTTTGACAGCATCTACTAGTGAAAGGAGTTCATCCCTTTCACTCAAAGGATATACACAAATTTTTGGGAGAAATACTCTTGGCATTCTTATGCGTCTTTGTTGACGCAAATCTACTTGTACAGCCTGTTGCTGGTTTATTAATCTCCTCCTTCTGCATTGAAAAAGTCAGGGACTGTGCTCCTTTCTTTCATTCCTGTATAAATAATAACTTGTCCCCTTGCATTGTAATGAACTCTACGACAGAGAGACAAAGATTAAACATAACCCATAAGTAGGGTAACATCTTAGTAATAAGGGCAGATCTTAGTATATTTTGTTATCACAAAAGGTTAAAGGGACATGAAACATTTTAATTACACTTTATGATTCAGATGGTTCATTAATATCCTCCTTCCGCATCATAAAAGTATTGCAAATTTAAAAATATTCTGCCTGTTCCTTGTTAACTGTCTGCAAAGACAAACAGCATAGAACAAAACCTTTTTATACTCCCATTGATTTCCATGGCACTCGCGGCCTCAGAGGTGGCGGTTTGAAGGTAGGTACGCTGCGTCGGAATAGACGTAAGCAGACCTGTCGAATGTTTGATAAATTGGTAAGAGGGTCAAAAAGAGTTGAATTTAAATGTGGATCATCAGTAATACGCTTGAATAGAGTCGAATGTGAAGGCGGATGATCAGTATTATGCTCGAATAATGCAAACATCGATTTACATCGGATTGATCTCGCTGGAGCATATGATGAACATTTCAACATTGACACTGTGTTAACTAAGGCAGAGTAACATGGCGTCTAATTTGACGCGGAATTCAAGCGCATTCACAGTTGAAGCTTTGATAAATTGGCCCCCAAGTGTGCTCTTTTCCTACTTTGTGGATTTACATGTATATTGAAACAGGGAAGGCAGTATTTACAATCTTTCCCTTTATACGTGTCTTTTGCAGTTCATTGCTACAATTGTTTGCTCTATTTTAGTATCTATTTACACTAAAAAAAACTATATATATTTAAAAGGATTAATATTTCCTGTTTGTAGTACAAGAGGTGCAAGGATTGATTATTATATATGAATAGTATTTTATGAATTAAAAAAAACAACATTTTGACAAAGCTGTAAAACAGTAAGAAACGTAAACACCTTTACTTCTATTATATAATGTGCTTCCTTCTCTTGGTATCCTTTGTTTGAAAAGCATATTTAGTTAGGCTCAGAAGCAGCAAAGCACTATTGGTGCTGATGATTGGTGGCTGCACATATATGCCTTTTTTCATTGGCTCATCCAGTGTGTTAGCTAGGTCCCAGTAGTGCTTTGCTTCCCCTTTAACAAAGAATACCAAGAAATTTAATAAGTTATTTAAAACAATTTTGTGTATCATATCTCTTTAAATAAACTTTTTTTTTTTTTTTTTACCTTGCGAGGAGTTAACACCACTGCGAAAAAATAAAGTATTTCTTTTGTCACTGAGGCCAAGAATTGTTATGCAGGTATCCATAATTTTTGTGATTCTTGTTTCTTTTGGAACCTTCATTTGAAGTTTCTGTTCAAAAGCTTCAAAACAGAAATATATTAATTCCAAACAAAACAGCATAAATACTTTGAGAATATAATAGGTAGAAAATAAATTTATAGTATCTATCTCCTGGTTATAATATCTATCTCCATTTTAAATAAATTAGTTTTCATTACTGCTGATCAAAAACAAGAAACTAAATAACACTATATTCTTCTATTTGCATGAGAATGCGTAATTGCTATATCACTTATAGAATTACTAAGTATTGTCATATAATTACGTTTATTTTAGATTATCTTCTCTAGTTTAAATGAATAGTAGCATTTAATTATTGTTAGTGAGGGTACCTAATCTACACATGTTTGTACTAACAGCGAAAACGCATTTCTAAGTCTGTTCAAGTTTATAGATATTGTTCTCACCTCAGGGTCACAAGGTTATAAACTTGTTTCTGATTCTATTAAAATACACCCTACAATGCTAACTTTGTATTTTTACAATCTGGGACTGTTTTTTAATGTTAAAGGTCCTCTAAGGAATCTGTGCATTTCTTTTCTAAATTCCTAAATGAAAGAAATTACTAATGAGTAATTTTGTCTACAACAGGAAATTTAACATTTACAAAGTTTGTAAATATTTTTTTTTTCCCCACTGTATAATGTATACATGCATATATTTAGATTTATATTTAGAATTAGTCAGTATTGAAGATTTACAATTTACCCACAGTAAGTTATTCTAAATGTGCGCACATATTTTAAAAATGCAAAAATATTTATACAGAAATTTAATAACATGTTTGCTGAAATTTAAAAATATTGTATCAGTTAAAATAATGCAATAATTAATAAATCAATGTTACTAAATAGCAGCACCAACAGTAACATGATTTATTATTATTTTATATTATAGGTACATGTAGAATTTGCCAAAGATCACATTGGAGTTATTTAATCTCTTGACTGTCTGGGAATTCCATTAGATCACTATGTACAATCCAAATAAAAATTTAATTTAACTGGTACTATTTTAATATAGAGAAAACAAGCAGACATGGGCACAAAAAAATAATAATTATTTTAAAAATAAAAAGTTTTGCTTTAGATTAGCACAACAATGTAGAAAATATATACACTTTCATTTTCACTGTTTGTTAAAATATATATTTTTTAACAATACAAGGCATGCCAGGTTCATCAGCGCCACCAGCCTCTTCAGTTGGAATTCAGTTCTATGAAGCTGTTTCACTAGAAAACTACTAATTCATGCTTCAATTCTTTAGTGAATTGGCTGTAAAAAATTGCTTTAAAACTGATGAAACTAAGTTTTAAAGGGACATTTCTTTCATAATTCAGATAGAATGTAACATGAAAAAAACAAATCCAATTTACTTCTATTAATTAAATTGACTTTGTTCCTTGGTATCCTTTGTCAAAAAGCACACAGGAAGGTGTGCACATGTGTGTAGATGACTTCAGGCAATATATGGCAGCGATTGTATAACTATTTTATACATTTGCAAGAACAGTAGGGGGCAGCAGTGTTTCCTGGCTTGTACTACTTCAGAAATGTGCACTCCATGGGGGATATCTATCAAGCCGTCAACTGTGTTGCATTCGCCGGCATCAATACGCTCGCCTATCATCACCTAACATTGCGGCCGCGTATCTCAATACACTCTCATCTTATTTATGAAAAAAGCCGTCAAAAAGACGCGCACCAAGTACAGGGCGACTGTTGTTAACTAGTAGTCATTGATCTCGCATCTATTCAGCTTTTTCCCAACTTTATTCATACCCTGTCACTAAACGCCGCCACTATACTAAAATGTTTAACCCCTATTTCGCCACTCCTCGACCCTGCCGCAACCTAAAAAAGTTATTAACCCCTATCCCGCCGCTTCCTGACACTGTCACAACCTAAATAAAGTTATTAACCCCTATCCTGCCGCTCCCCGACACCGCCGCAACCTAAATAAGTGTATTAACCCCAAACCTCTGGCCTCCCACATTACTCCCACTAACTAAACCTATTAACCCCTAAACCGTCAGCCCCCACATCGACATAAACTTAATTAAGCTATTAACCCATAAACCTAACAAGCCTCAAACTTTAAATTAAAATTACAACATCCCTATCTTCACATAAATTTAAACTTACCTGTAGAATTAAAATAAACTATATTAAACTATTAATTAACCTACCCTAACTATTATCCTACAATTAAATTAAACTACCATTTAAATAAACTAAATTACATATTAAAGAAACCTAACCCCAACTCAAATGATTTAAATATACTATTAAACATTATTAAAGGGATATTCAACCCCAACATTTTCTTTCATGATTTAGATAGAGGACACAATTTTTAAAAAGTTTCCAATTTACTTCTATTATCATTTTTTTTTCATTCTCATGTTATTCTTTGTTGAAGAGATACCTAGGTAGGTAGAGTGCACATGCCTCAATCACTACACAACAGGAAATAGTGCTGCCATCTAGTGCTCCTGCTAATATATAACATTGTTGCAAAACTGCTGCTATATAGTGCTGCAGATACGTGCACACTCTTGAGCTTACATTTCTGCTTTTCCACAAAGGATAACAAGAAAACTAAGATAATGTGATAATAGAAGTAAAGTTGTTTAAAATGTAATGTTCTATCTAAATCATGAAAGAAAAAAAAAATCATTTTATGTCCCTTTAAAAGTACTAAATTACCACAAAAAAACTAAGTTACAAACCCCCCACCAAACTACGAAAAATAATAACCTAATCTAATAGCCCTATCAAAATAAAAAAGCCCCCCCCCCAAATAGCCTACAATAAACTACCAATGACCCTTAAATCAGCTCTTTTACCTGTAAAATAAAAATACAAACACCCCCAACAGTAAAACCTACCACCCAACCAACCAACCCCCCCAAATAAAAAACCTATAACCTAAGCTCCCCATTGCCCTTAAAAGGGCATTTGTATGGGCATTGCCCTTAAAAGGGCATTTAGCTCTATTACATGCCCAGACCCTAATCTAAAAATAAAACCCACCCAAAAAACCCTTAAAAATCCTAACACTAACCCTCGACGATCCACTTATTTGAAGATAGGTATGTTGTAGTTTTAATTTAAAGTTAGTGGCTTGTTAGGTTTAGGGGTTAATAGCTTAATTTAGTTTATGGAGATGTGGGGGGCTGACAATTTAGGGGTTAATAGGTTTAGTTAGTAGGAGTGATGTGGGAGGCCAGAGGTTTAGGGGTTAATATGCTAATTTAGTGGCAGCGGTGGAAGGAAGCAGCGGGATAGGGGTTACTAACTTTATTTAGGTTGCAGCGATGTCGGGGAGTGGCGTAAAAGGGGTTAAAACACTTTATTTAGGAGTCAGCGATGTTGGGGGCGGCAGATTAGGGGTGTTTAGACTTGGGGTTTAGGTTAGGGTGTTAGTTGTAAACGTTACTTGTTTTTTACGCTGCTTTCAGACTCCCATTGATTTCTATGGCATCCGCGGCCTCCAGGGTGGCGGATTGAAAACCAGGTATGATGCATCTGAATAGCCGAGAGCGTACCTGTTAAAAGTTTGATAACCTGGAAAAAGTGTCAGATAGAGCCGAATGTGTATTCGGAACATCTGTAATGACATAAGCATCGATCTGCATCGGATTGAGACCAGCAGATCGTATGTTATGTCACAAATATCAACTTTTGCCGATCTGTAGGCTTTGATAACTAGGTCGTATCAATCTCTGAACAATTACGATGCGGAATTCCAGTGTATTTGCGGTTGACAGCTTGATAGATAGGCCCCCACCTATCTAGATATCTAGAAGAAAGACAAGTACATCTGATAATAGAAATAAATTCAAAACCTTTTTCTTTTTTTTAAATGTATGCTATGGCCTCTAGTTATCAACGTGTCTACTTACCTGCCTTCGCTGGCCCAATACGCTCGCCTAAGCTCACCTCACATCGCCACTGCGGACCTGAATACGTTCGCCAAAGTTATCAAAAAAGCTGTCAAAAAGCCGCGCACCAAGTACGGGGCGATGAGCAGCGGACTGTGATAGTTATCACTCATCCGATCTTCAGCTTTTTCCCAGCTTTATTGATAAGCTGTCACTAAGCACCCACACTAAACTACACTGTTCTACCCCCTATACCGGCGCCCCCTGAGCCCCTCGCAATTAAATAAAGTTATTAACCCCTAAACCGCCGCTCCTAGACCCCGCCGCAACTATAATAAATGTATTAACCCCTAAACCGCCGTTCCTAGACCCCGCCGCAACTATAATAAATGTAGTAACCCCTAAACCGCCACTCCTAGACCCCGCCGCAAATATAATAAATGTATTAACCCCTAAACCGCTGCTCCTAGACCCCGCCGCAACTATAATAAATGTATTGACCCATAAACCGCCGCTCCTAGACCCCGCCGCAACTATAATAAATGTATTAACCCCTAAACCGCTGCTCCCGTACCCCGCCGCCACCTACATTATACCTATTAACCCCTATCCTGCCCCCCTATACCGCCGCCACAACCTATAATAAATTTATTAACCCCTATCCTGAGGATCCCGTACCCCGCCGCAACTAAATAAATTGTTTAACCCCTAAACTGCCGCTCCCGGACCCCGCCGCCACCTATATTAAACGTATTAACCCCTAATCTGCCCCCCTACACCGTCGCCACCTATAATAAATTTATCAAACCCTATCCTGCCCCCCTATACCGCCACAAACTATATTTATAAATTTTAACCCCTAAACCTAAGTCTAACCCTAACCCTATCACCCCTAACTTAAATATTAATTAAATAAATCTAAATAAATTTACTATTATTAACTAAATTATTCCTAGTTAAAACTAAGTACTTACCTATAAAATAAATCCTAATATAGCTACAATGAAATTAATAATTACATTGTAGCTATTTTAGGATTTATATTTATTTTACAGTTAACTTTGTATTTATTTTAACTAGGTACAATAGTTATTAAATAGTTATTAACTATTTAATAACCGCCTAGCTAAAAGAAATACAAATTTATCTGTAAAATAAATCCTAACCTAAGTTACAATTAAACCTAACACTGCACTATCATTAAATAAATTAAATTAATTAACTACAAATACCTACAATTAAATACAAAAAAAATAAACTAACTAAAGTACAAAAAATAAAACAAACTAAGTTACAAAAAATAAAGAAATATTAAAAGATCTTTAATCTAATTACACCTAATCTAAGCCCCGTAATAAAATAACAAAGCCCCCCAAAATAAAAAAATGTCCTACCCTATTCTAAATTACAAAAGTTAACAGCTCTATTACCTTACCAGCCCTTAAAAGGGCCTTCTGTGGGGCATGCCCCAAAGTAATCAGCTCTTTTGCATGTAAAAAAAAAAAACACCCCCCCCCCCAACATTAAAACCCACCACCCACATACCCCTACTCTAACCCACCTAACCCCCCTTAAAAAAACCTAACACTAGCCCCCTGAAGATCTCCCTACTTTGAGTCGTCTTCAGCCAGCCGACCACCGATGGAACAGAAGAGGAGATCCGCAGCGGCCGAAGTCATCATCCAAGGGGCGCTGAAGAGGTCTTCCATCCGATAGAAGTCTTAATCCATGCGGCGTCTTCAATCTTCATACATCCGGAGTGGAGCGGAGTGGAGCCTTCTTCAAACGAGCCGACGCGGAGCCATCCTCTTCCAATGACGCCTACCTGACAAATGGATATTCTTTTAAGTGACATCATCCAAGATGGCGTCCCTCGAATTCCGATTGGCTGATAGGATTCTATCAGCCAATCAGAATTAAGGTAGGAAAAATACGACTCAAGGTAGCGAGATCTTCAGGGGGTTAGTGTTAGGTTTTTTTAAGGGGGGTTTGGGTGGGTTAGAGTAGGGGTATGTGGGTGGTGGGTTTTAATGTTGGGGGGGTTGTATTTTTTTTAAATGCAAAAGAGCTAATTACTTTGGGGCATGCCCCGCAAAAGGCTCTTTTAAGGGCTGGTAAGGTAATAGAGCTTTTAACTTTTGTAATTTAGAATAGGGTAGGGCATTTTTTTATTTTGGGGGCCTTTGTTATTTTATTAGGGGGCTTAGATTAGGTGTAATTAGATTAAAAATCTTGTAATATTTTTTTATTTTTTGTAACTTAGTTTTTTTTATTTTTTGTACTTTAGTTAGTTTATTTAATTGTATTTAATTGTAGGTATTTGTAGTTAATTAATTTAATTATTTTAATGATAGTGTAGTGTTAGGTTTAATTGTAACTTAGGTTAGGATTTATTTTACAGGCAATTTTGTATTTCTTTTAGCTAAGTAGTTATTAAATAGTTAATAACTATTTAATAACTATTGTACCTAGTTAAAATAAATACAAAGTTGCCTGTAAAATAAATATAAATCTTAAGATAGCTACAATGTAATTATTAATTACATTGTAGCTATCTTAGGGTTTATTTTACAGGTAAGTATTTAGTTTTAAATAGGAATAATTTATTTAATTATAATGTAGTGTTAGGTGTAATTGAAACTTAGATTAGTTTTTATTTTACAGGTAAATTTGACTTTATTTTATCTAGGTAGCTATCAAATAGTTAATAACTATTTAATAGCTATTGTACCTAGTTAAAATAAATTTAAATTTGCCTGTAAAATAAAAATAAAACCTAAAATAGCTACAATATAATTATTAGTAATATTGTAGCTATCTTAGGGTTTATTTTATAGGTAAGTATTTAGTTTTAAATAGGAATAATTAATTTAATAAGAGTAATATTTATTTAGATTTATTTAATTAATATTTAATATAGTTGGATGTTAGGGTTAGACTTAGGTTTAGGGGTTAATAAATTTATTATAGGTTGTGGCGGTGTAGGGGGGGCAGGATAGGGGTTAATAAGTTTAATATAGGTGGCGGCGGGGTCCGGGAGCGGCGATTTAGTGGTTAAACAATTTATTTACTTGCGGCGGGTCCGGGATCCGCAGGATAGGGGTTAATAAATTTATTATAGGTGGCGGCGGTATGGGGGTGGGCAGGATAGGGTAATAGGTATTATGTAGGTGGCAACGGGGTCCAGGAGCGGCGGTTTAGGGGTTAACATATTTATTATAGTTGCCGCGGGGTCCGGGAGCGGCGGTTTAGCGGTTAATAAGTTTATTAGATTGGCGGTGGGCTCCGGGAGCGGCGGTTTAGGGGTTAACATGTTTAATATAGGTGACGGCGGTGTAGGGGTGCAGATTACGGGTGTTTAGACTCTGGGTACATGTTAGGGTGTTAGGTGTACACACTTCCCATAGGAATCAATGGGATGTCGGGCAGCAGCGAACATGAACTTTCGCTATGGTCAGACTCCCATTGATTCCTATGGGATCCACCACTTCCAGGGTGGCGGATTGAAAACCAGGTACGCTGGGCCGGAAAAGTGCCAAGCGAACCTGCTAGTTATTTGATAACTAGCAAAAGTAGTCAGATTGTGCTGAACTTGTGGTCGGAACATCTGGAGTGACGTAAGAATCGATCTGTGTCGGACTGAGTCTGGCGGATCGAAGCTTACGTCACTATATTCTACTTTTGCTGGTGTGTAGGGCTTGATAACTTAGCCACAAATACGCTGCGGAATTCCAGCATATTTGAGGTTGACGGCTTGATAACTAGAGGCCTATATCTGAATCACAAATGCCCATTTAAAGGAACAGTAAAGTCAAAATTAAACTTTTATAATTTAGATAGAGCATGTGATTTCTAACAACATTCAACTATTTTTAGTATCTTTGTCCCAATAAAAAAAAAAAGTTTGGGAATGACTTTTAAAAATCTCTTTTGTCAGACTTTAAAGTAAGATTGTATGATGAAGAGGCAGTAATAACTAAAACCCCAATATTTACAAAAGTGAAAAAGGCACAAATACGTCTATAAATATTTATGCTTAGTGTCCAGTTCCTCTCTTTGTTCCATTATTGAAGAAGCCGATTAAAAACTGCCATTTCAACTCTCTGAGCATTACATATATTTTCTCACCTGAGATAACTTCCACTTGCACTGATTACTTCCTAATTTCATTGTATTTGTGTTTTTTTCCTAATTATATATATATATATATATATATATTGTTTTAGAAGGACTATTACAATTTCAGGATAAACCATTTGCCAAAATAATTTATGATTCCTAACAACAGATGTGAACTTTTACTTTTTAAGCCCACACATCAAGATCCCACAATATGACTTGGAAATTCTATATACTGACTATGCACTAGAACAATACAGCCCATTTCTGGGAGACTCATTAGTCATAATGTTTCATGGGAAATCAGACTACCTCAAGTAATAATTTTATGTATATATATATATATATATATATACACTGTATATATATATATATATATATATATATATATATATATATATATATATATATATATATATATTTATATAGACATACATAGTCAGGGGCAAAAACTACAGGGGGTGCATAAGGGTGGGGGCCCAGCTTCAAATAAATAAATAAACGTTGACCTGCCACTGCCTGCACTGATATCATGTGAGTATGACATGATGCCTCACTAGTGTCTCTGACTACAGGGGTTAGTGTTACTGTTTTACCCATTGATGTTTATGTTTGTGTGTGTGTATGTGTGTATGTATGTTTGTGACTGTGTGTGTATTTATGCATGTATGTGTGTGTGTGTGTATTTATGTATGTATGTGTGTATGTATGTATGTGACTGTGTGTGTATTTATGCATGTATGTGTGTGTGTGTGTGTGTGTATTTATGTATGTATGTGTGTATGTATGTATGTGACTGTGTGTGTATTTATGCATGTATGTGTGTGTGTGTATGTTTGTGGAACAAGCAAATTACAGACCTTGTTACTACAGCATGGGGGGTGGGGGTTAAACAGTGTCAGTCTATACAGTACCACTATATACAGTATGGGGGGGCTGGACCAGACTACTGTGGTCACTTTATAAAGTACTGGGGCGGGTAGGGTCAGGCCAGCCATCTCACCAACAGATTACAGACTGTGTCACTGACTCACTATATACAGTACTGGTGGGTTAAACAGTGTCACTATATACAGTAATAGGGGGTCAGACCATCTCATTGTGGGCACAGGGTACCTCCTTTTGCAGACGTAATCTGATTCACATTTTTTTTTTCTGTGTTAAATGTTAAAAAAAAGATATTTATCAAATTCACTTTTTTTGGGGGGGTGGGGGTGGGGGGCTTCTTAGATTCTTGCACCTGGGCCCAGTGGTTTCTAGTTACTCCTCTGCACACAGTTGTCAAAATCTTTAAAGAATTATAATCAAATACAATTGCAGATACAGAATTTGTATTGTATGCATATTGCAAAGTATGCAAAATGTTCATTTAAAGGATTGTTTTATGTTTAAAGGGGAATTCTAATACCAAAATGCATGCCCTAAATCATTAGAGGATGTCATTTTTGCATTTCTGATCCAGCTTATAATGTGTTTTACCCCCACAAAGGGGTTTAAAATATCGTTAAAGCCCTGTTCTGGGGTATTCCATCTCCCAAGCAGTAAACCTTTATTGCAACTGCCACTTCTGAGCAGAACATATCAAGTGAGACAATCAGAAGATCCAAAGTTTGAGGTTCCCAGGCAGATTTTTACCTATGTATGTGCTAATAAATTATTGTTTTGAGCTAGTAGGATTTCCCATGAAACATTATGATTATAACATTTATTTAATAGGTCCTAATGTAATGTGGCAACATAGACAATACTTTTCCAATTTAGAGGAATTATGCTATACAGAGAAATACTGGAGACACTTTAGTAGTTTAGACACATTGGATAAAGATTGGTGAAAATAGTAGTCTTTGAAGTGAGCTTCTGTTCAAAATAGCTTATTCTATTATACCTGTACCAAAAAGGTAGCTCTAGGGAGATACGAACTTGAGTTAGAGGTGGTTCTACATGGGTTGGCAGGCGCTACCGATGGTGCTGGAGCAAATATAGGCCAGCTTCTAAGCTTACATTCCTGCTTTTTCAAATAAAGATACCAAGAGAACAAAGAAAAATTAAAAGGAGGAGTAAATTAGAAAGCTGCTTAAAATTGCATGCTCTATCTGAATCATGAAATCAAAAATGTGGGTTTTGTGTCCCTTTAAGGTCAATTTTCAATTAATAAGTCTGTTTAAAAGTAGTATATGGATCGTACATTTCCAACCCCTCTATCTAACCAAAAAACAATTCTAGAGGGCGCTATAAGCAGATAGAAAGTCCCTAAAAGTAAAAATATATAGTAATAATAATCTGAGTGAAGGGATATTTAACCCTAATAATGATGAGAATAGTAAAATTGTGAATAATGAATAGGATAGGGGGACTATTCAACCTCAATTTTAGAGAATCTTTAAATGTCAGGATAATTAGTTGATATATATATATATACCCCTTAAATTCCATTGGGAGACAACATTGCGATATATTTGTGGAAGATTTAAAAATGAATCTAGTGGATAATAAATGTTAAATACAAATTTATTATAATTGTTAAGACTCTTGCATAAAACCTGTTTAACTAAACACTAAATTATGCAAACAGTGAATCCAAATAAAAATGAATTAGTTAGCAAATTAAAGTTAAGAATAGTACATAAAACATAAATTCATAAACCTTAAATTCATTACTTTTAAGTTAAAACACAATCGATTTTAAAATTGATCTATCCAACAAAAAACCTCTATAAAATGTCATTTACAGCATATAGGTTACTTATTTGATTGCCAGTGAGTCTCTTGCTAAGAATTTTAACTGCTAGTATTTAAAAGTGTGACCTCACTTTCGTAAATACATAAACAATCTTCCGTTGGTTAGTTATTTCCTTAGTTTGATTAGCTGATAATGTCCGTTTTTCGAGGCGCTGAATATACTTGAAGACCAGACTTGTCTGTGCTTAGAAAGTGGAATATGATAGCATAGTTTGTTTCGATTAAAGTCCTTAGTACTAATGCCTTACTGGACTCCCCTTGTCATGGGAAGATTCTTTCTCTGGCCCTTCTTATAATCAGTTGTGTTGCGGCTTCTTCCTTACTTACAGCTGGTGTCGTTGTCTAACAGCCAAAGTGGTAACAGTCCTCCATGGTGACATATGAATGTGTCAGATTCTTTTTTGTTGTAATTGCGCAAGTATGTGGAAAAAACTAATCGATTCAGATAAATCAAACAAATCTCCCTCGCCGCTGTATGTTATTAACCCTAGAATTCTGCTCTTAAGTACTCATAGTACGCAGGAACTTCTGGGACTTCACTATAACAGACACAAATCCTTTAGGAGTTTGTATGTTGGTAGGCTTGTATCGCTCTCACAGATTTCTATGCGTTTCACCCTATGTATAGGGCTTTATCAATATACTGTGTGCGACTTCCTTCCTTACTTTTACCGGTAGTTCTCTCCTCTGATTGTTCAAAGGTTTTAAAATCACTACTATCATATTCCAGTTTTAGTATTTCAGTTTTCACATTGTTTCGAACTTGTTTTGATACACACTTTCCACTTTCAATCACTGTTGTACCATAATTTCTTCATTCAATCTATTTTGCTGTGTAACAATTGTTATTTCATATTAGATTGCTTTTCACATTTTAAAACAATAGTGTAATGCTTTTTTAAAAAAGGCATTGATATGACTTACTTCATCCATTACTGATATTGTAACATATGAAGATACATTTTCCGCATACTGTAATACAAATTGAGTTCTCTACACAGAATAGTTAACTTTTAACATTCCAGCATTGTCAATATAATTTCTTTAAAAACATATTGGTTTACATAACACCAGTTGTTATCTTAATGATATATATTTAAACAACCAAACATTGGGTTTCTCATTATTTTAAAAAGATAAAAAGATGAAATTGCCCTAATTTTAAACCTTTCGCTATATGTTAAGATTAAATAAAATAACAGGAGATGTATACACATTTAATTACACACATACATACATATACATACAGACATATATATATATGTATACACACACATACATGCATAAAAAATGGGGAGTTTTCTCTATGGTGTCTGAAGAATTTTAATTTTATTAATATTAAAAAACATGTTTTTTCTAGAAGACAATATTTGGTACACATCTTAATAGTATTCTAAAGATGGAGCTTGGGAATTTTTATGACAAGAATTATTATTATTATTATTATTATCATTTATTTGTAAAGCGCTGCCAAATTCCGTAGCGCTGGGTACAATGATAGGGGTATACAATGACAAAGATTTGTGATAAAATACAAAACATAACAAAACTAAACAAATCTAGTACAGGAGGAAGAGGGCCCTGCTCCGGAGAGTTGTATTTGCAGCAGTGAGTCAGGCAGTTCATGTACATGTATTAGTTTGGTTCGGATGAGGGATGGAGGAGAGATGGTAAGCATCTCTGAATAGGTTAGTTTTCAAGGAGCATCTGAAGCTATACATTAGACAGTCTTATGGAGCGGGGTAGAGAGTTCCAGAGGACAGGAGCAGCACGTGCAAAGTCTTGGAGGCGGGACTGGGACGTAGAGATAACAGGAGTGTAGAGATGGGGAATATTTCACGATGAGAGAGGAAACATAGTTGGGAGTTAGACTGTTGAGTGCTTTGTAAGTTAGGGTTAATACTATAAATTGTATTCTGGAGTGTATTGGGAGCCAGTGTAGAGACTGGCAGAGCGGAGCAGCTGATGTAGATTGGCGAATTAGGTCTAGCAGAAGCATTCATAATAGATTGGAGGGAGGAGAGGCGGTGTTTTGGAAGGCCATTTAGGAGTAGATTGCAATAATCAATGCGTTACAAAATGACGGAAAGAATAAGTATTTTTGTAGTTTTTGAGTAAGGAAGGGACGAATTCTTGAAATGTTGCGTAGGTGTGAACAGCAGGATTTGGTAAGCGCTTGTATATGTGGGTTGAATGTGAGTTCTGAGTCTAGTGTGACCCCAAGACAGCAGACCTGGGGTGAAGTGTTGAGAATAGAGTCTCCAACTGTCAGAGAAATGTCAGGTGTTGGATGTCTCAAAGAGTGGGGGATAAGAAGCAGCTCAGTTTTAGACAGATTGAGTTATAGGTAGTGTGAAGACATCCAAGAGGAAATTGCAGAGAGGCAGTCAGAAATCTGGTTGAGTAAAGAGGGAGAGATATCGAGAAAGAAAAATAGATTTGGGTATCATCAGCATACAAGTGGTACTGGAATCCAAAGGAGGCTATAAGTTTTCCAAGGCAGGATGTGTAGAGAGAGAAAAGCAAGGGGCCCAAGACAGAGCCTTGCGGTACTCCAACTGATAGAGGCATAGGATCACAAGATATGTTGTTAAATGAAACTGAAAATGAGCGGTTTGACAGATATGATGCAAACCAGGAGAGGGCTGTGTCTCGGATGCCAAATGAGTGTAGTATTTTTAGGAGGAGAGGATGGTCGACTGTGTCAAAAGCTGCGGATAGGTCAAGAAGAATTAGTAAGGAGTAATGACCTTTTGCTTTAGCTGATAACAGGTAATTTGTTACTTTAGCAAGAGCTGTTTCTGTTGAGTGTTTAGGGCGGAAACCAGATTGTAGTGGATCAAGTAAGGAGTTAGTTGTGAGAAATTGCCGATTATAGACTAGCCGTTCCAATAATTTTGAAGCAAAGGGAAGGAAGGAGACCGGTCGATAGTTAGAAGCGAGGAGGGGTAAAGCAAGGGCTTTTTTAGGATTGGTATGATTTACGTATGCTTGAATGTGTCAGGAAATGTGCCAGAGGTGAGAGATTGGTTAAAGAGATGAGTTAGGGTAGGGGTTAGTGAAGCAGAGAGAGAGGAAATAAGTCTTTTTCTTTTAGGATACCTATATTTTTACCCTTATGCAGAATACGTATCAGCTTTTCGGTGTACTTCCGTGTAGGATCCAGATCTAACCTTCTATAAGTCTTTTTATCATTCAGTAATCTTTCTGCCTCTTTTTTATATTTATCTGTATCCATAATTACCAGACCCCCACCTTTGTCCACAGCCTTTATAGTTATCTCCTTGTTTGTTTGTAGGTTTTTAAGAAATCCCTTTTCTTGTTTAGTTAAATTTAAATTTGGTTAGTAAATGGTCTCTCATATTGTCTCCTTCCTTGATAGTTATTATACCCACCACTACCGTTGTATCTTTTTATGTAACTTTGCTTGATTATGATTAAAATTTCTCCACTCTCTATTCTCTTGTCTTTTATGACAATTTTCCTTGTCGCATTGATTTGTTCTATATTCATTCCATTGGTTAAGGGGTCTATTACCCTGATTTACCCAATTGTTGTTATTCTGGTGATAATGGTTTCTTGGTGTGTAATTATCCCATCTTTTATCATGGAATCTATTTCCCCAAGTTGTGTCATTTCCTCTTTGATGGTTCTCTGATCTTGCATAGCTATATTTAGTTATCACAGTTTTCTCACCATCTTTACTTGTCATTTTGTGAGTTATATTTGAACTGTTATTAGTTATTCTTTCTCTTGTGTCCTCAGTCCCTAATTCTTTTTCTTTTTCGTCCCTTTCCATTTTTTTCCATTTGATAGTTAAAATGTAATTTCTTAATGTTTCTAATCTTTCAATGATACCCTTTTGTTTACTCTTGAAGATGCTTTCATCTCTAGATTCCTCAAGTTTTGTTTTAAATTCTATAATTTCATTGTTAATGCTTTCCAGGCTCTCATTCCTAGATTTTTTTAAAAATTTCTATTAGACCTTCTGATGCATCTGTCAGAACCTTATCCCACTCTAGTTGTAATTGACTATTTAAAGTGAATGTGCATGTTTTTTTTTAAGTTTTAGTCCTCTAGGGATTATCCCTTTTCTGTGTAACGTCCCAGGAAAATTAATTCCATTTTTTCTTTGAGTTCTTTACTCATTGCTTTCTCTAGATTGTTGATTAGTTTGCTAGTATCTATTTGGGTTAACCCTTCATTTGTGTTATATATATCTTTATGTGTTAGTTCAGTAAGTAACTTGTTTCTATATGAAAAAAAAAAAAAAAACATTTTTAAAGGGCTATAAAAGTATGCTGCTATACGTCAATTGAAAGAGTAAAGGATAGTGTTTTGGGTGTAGTGTAGACGATAAGCGCAAACTTTTCCTATACTGCCACTCTAATTTTTTATATCTCCTTCCAAGATATAGGGGCCTATCTATCAACCCTGTCCGCCTGCTCTGATGAGGCAGACAGGAATCGCCGGAATTCAACCCGATCGAGTAGGATAGGGTTGATTGACACCCCCCTGCTGGCGGACGATTGGCCGTGAATCTGCAGCGGGTGGCGTTGCACCAGCAGCTGATGCTGAATACAGTGTGTGTATTGCTCTACGCATTCAGCAATGTCTGTCGGACCTGATCCGCACTGTCAGATCAGGTCCGACAGACATATGACAAATAGGCCTCATAGTATATACAAATAAGCAGATAGGAAGTCCCTAAAAGTAAAAATATATAGTAATAATAATCTGAGTGAAGGGATATTTAACCCTAATAATGATGAGAATAGTAAAATTGTGAATAGTGAATAGGATAGGGGGAATATTCAACCTCATTTTTAGAGAATCTTTAAATGTCAGGATAATTAGTTGATACATATATATACCCCTTAAATGCCATTGGGAGACACAATTGTGATATCTTTGTGGAAAATTTAAAAATGAATCTAGTGGATAATAAATTTTAAATACAAATTTATTATAATTCTTAAGACTCTTGCATAAAACCTGTTTAACTAAACACTAAATTATGCAAACAGTGAATCCAAATAAAAAATGAAATAGCAAATCAAAGTTAAGAATAGTACATAAAACATGAATTCATAAACCTTAAATTCATTACTTTCAAATTAAAACACAATCAATTTTAAAATTGATCTATCCAACAAAAAAACCTCTATAAAATGTCCTTTACAGCATATAGGTTACTTATTTGATTGACAGTGAGTCTCTTGCTAAGAACGCTAACTTTAACGGCTAGTATTTAAATGTGTAACCTCACTTTCGTAAATACACAAACAATCTTCCATTGGTTAGTTATCTCCTTAGTTTGATTAGCTTATAATGTCTGTTTTTTCAAGGCGCCGAATATACTTGAAGACCAGACTTGTCTGTGCTTAGAAAGTGGAATAAATTAAAAATCTTCAGAGAATCTTCAGAGAAAACTCCCCATTCTTTATTCATGTATGTGTGTGTGTGTATATATATATATATATATATATATATATATATATATATATATAGTATAAAAAATGGACGGCACTCATTGGGTCTTATTCAAAACAATTTATTACAAATATAATGTTTCGGGGTCTCCCCCTTTATCAAATAAACATACCACCCAAAGTGAACAAACTTACCCCTCTTATATACAGACATTGAATCGAATTGAGCGGCGCTGCCGATAGCGTCCGGAAGTGTCTCATCCCCCAGTAAGGTTGCGTTATGTAACTTCCGTAACCCTAGCAACCTCACGCTTAATCAGCAGCGTCACAAAACGGGGAAGGCCGAGGCAGTGTATCAGGAGGGGGGGTTTTGGCAGACCCCAAGAATACATCGGAGGGGAAGCAGAACACGGATCTAATTATAAATCTCAGTGACCATATCCTGAATAAAGATGAGACTAATGTTCTTAATAAAGGACTTTCATTCGTACCTTCCACAAGGACAAATGACTTTGACCTATTTGTGGACACACAGAAATTTACAAGAAAACTCAGACTGAAAGAGTTCTTTAGAGAAAAAAGTGAACCCAATGAAGGCAGAGGTCTTAGGAAGCAGGGATCATTTGACCCCCAGAGCAACAATGCCTCAATAAAGACCTTCAACCATCTAATGATACAGAAATCAACTGAGATAACATCTGACAATACACCCTAAAGGAATAACCTTTCACAAGGTGAAAGGGCAGCCCTTAAATCAATACAAGAAGACAATAATATTGTTCTATGTGAAGCCGATAAAGAGGGTGCCATGGTTCTGTTGAATTATAGAGACTATAAAGAGGAAGTGATACGACAACTTGGAGCTCCGACTACATACAAATGTTTAAAAGGAGACCCTATGGTACAATTCAAGAAACAGGTGGATGAATTAACTAGTGACCTACTTGCAAGTAATTGCATTGATAAAAATCTGAGAGAATATATGGTCACGGACTTCCCGAGAACACCTGTATTGTACATATTTCCTAAGGTCCATAAAAGCTTGGAGAAACCGCCGGGCCGACCTATAGTCCCTGCTATTAATTCAATTTTACAACCCATAGTAACATATTTGGATAAGATCTTACAACCCTTGGTACGTATCACTGCATCATTCCTTCTGGACTCTACGAGTATGATACAGCTTTTATTACAACAACCAGAAGTGGATGAAGAACTAATACTAGTGACCCTGGATTTCACATCCTTATATACAGTGATCCCTCATGAAGAAGGGATAAGGGCGGTGAGTAACCATCTACACGATTATCCGTATATAGGACCTAGTATTGATGCCCTGATTGAGCTTCTTAAAGTCTGCTTGGAATTAAACTATTTCCGTTTCAAAAGAGACTTTTACCTACAAATTGCAGGAACAGCCATGGGGTCCAATGTGGCCCCATGTTATGGAAATTTGTTTATGGCAGAATTGGAAACAAAAAGAACAAATCTCTTCAGAGACACAAGAATAACTTTATTTCGCAGATACATAGACGATCTGTTCTTACTGTGGCAAGGATCAGAGGTGGGATTGTTGCAATGGACAAAGGAATTAAAGTCCACCCTAGAGTAAAGTTCAAACTAACGTATGACAAGAATACAGTGGATTTCTTGGATCTGTGGATTTACAAGAATAACGGCAAAATCTGTACAACACTATACTCAAAGGATACAGACAAGAACTCAGTACCCATGCTACCAGCTGCCACCCACCAAGTTTAAAGAAAGCACTACCAGTATCACAGAACAAAAGAACTATAAGGAATAATACAGATCCACAGCTCAAAATTAAACAACTGATGGAAATGGATGAGAAATTCAGAATAAGGGTCTACCAAAAGGACCTATTGAAGGAGTGTAAAAACAGAGTCTCACATTTGACACAACAAGATGTTCTAAAAACCAAAAATACTCAAAAGAGGATGAAAGAATGACCTTTATTACTACATTCACACTGGGCAAAAATGGCTTTGTACAAGAACTAAGAGAGAACTGGTCATTACTATCGTCAGATAAAGACCTACCCTTTCAAAAGATGGATCCTCCAAGAGTAGGCTATCGAAGGGCTCAATCTTTAAGAGATAAATTGATAAAAACAGATCCCAGGAGTTGCTACACAAAAGATACTTTGGGCTGCACAACCTGCAATGGCTTGACAACAGGCAGCATGTTTAACCATCCTTACAGAACAAAGAAATTTCCTATAAAATATAGAGTAACCTGTACAAACAATTTTGTCATATATCTTTTGCATTGCAACTGTGGCCTTTTTTACGTCGGGAAGACGATGGATGATCTCAGGACCAGAATGTCCAATCACCGGTCTGCGATCAAAAGGGCCATAGAAAAGGGAGACTCAGATCAGCCGGTGGCCAGACACTTTGCACAGGCAAAACATACTATCAAAGACTTGAAATATATAATTATTGATCATATACCACCACTGACACGGGGAGGGGATAGAGCCAAATTGTTGCTCCAACAGGAATCAAGATGGATCCATACCCTGGGCACGATGAGACCTCAAGGACTTAATATCAACTGGCACTGTTTCTTGGGAAATATTTTAAGGTCGACTGAACCAAAAAGGATGCCACTCAAACAATGCTTTTTGCTACTTTAATGTTCCTTGATACAATGTTTATCCAAATAATGCTTAACCTTTTCTTTGAACAGGAATATAATAACCTTTTTTCAATAAGGACTACAATAATAATTGTATGACAACTTTCTCTGTTGAATATGTTCTGCCAATAATAATAATTTTTTGCTTACAATTTTTTGCTTACATTTTTTCTGTCAATGTCTGTGCCAATTGTTTCTGTAAATTTTTTCTGTAAATTTTTTCTGAAAATCTTTTTCTGCCAATTTTTCTGTCAATGTCTGTGCTAATTCTATCTGCCAATCATTTTGCCAATGGTATGCCGATGGTCAGTCAATCTCTCTAATCAATTTTTCAGTTATTAATTGCTGGTAATTTGATAACCTTTTTGATAACAATTTTTACAGTTAATCTTCTGTGATGTTAAGAATTTCTCCAAGAACATTTTAGGCTAAGAATCTTTTAATCGCCAATAATCTACGCTTCTATGAACTGAGTAACTATTCTGTGTCCTATAGTCTAAATGGTTGAGGATTATGTCATTTTTTATATGTAGTATTTGTCTGCGCTATAGTGAGTATAGTTTATAAGTCAGCAAAATATCCTACACGAGTATATCTTGACAAAGTATTCCATGCTGTTATCCTTTATTTTGTATTCTGTCACTTTGCAGATGCTGCTGATTAAGCGTCAGGTTCTATGGTTACAGAAGTTACGTAACGCAACCTTACTGGGGCAGGAGACACATTTCCAGACGCTATCGGCAGCGCCGCTCAACACAATTCAATGTCTGTATATAAGAGGGGTAAGTTTGTTCACTTTGGGTGGTATGTTTATTTGATAAAGGGGGAGACCCCGAAACGTTATATTTGTAATAAATTGTCTAGTATAAGATCCAGTGAGTGCCGTCCATTTTTGATACTATATGATTACCTGCTGTGCACCCTGGGCATTTTGAACTTATTTAAGGATACCTGGAATGCTTAACCAACTTTTGATACCTATATATATATATATATATATATATATATATGCATATGTATGTATGTGTGTAATTAAATGTGTATACATCTCCATTTATTGTATTTAATCTTAACATATAGTGAAAGGTTTAAAATTAGGGCATTTTCATCTTTTTTTTATCTTTTTACAATAATGAGCAACCCAATGTTTGGTTGTTTTAATATATAGCATTAAGATAACAACTGGTGTTATGTAAACCAATATGTTTTTTAGAGAAATTATATTGACAATGCTGAAAAGTTAAATGTTAACTATTCTGTGTAGAGAACTCAATTTGTATTACAGTATGTGGAAAATGTATCTTCATATGTTACAATATCAGTAATGAATGAAGTTAGTCATATCAATGCCTTTTTAAAAAAACGTTACAATATCATTTTAAAATGTGAAAAGCAATCTAATATGAAACAACAATTGTTACACAGCAAAATAGGTTAAATGAAGAAATTATGGTACGCCATTGATTGAGTGGAAAGTGTGTATCAAAACAAGTTTGAAACAATGTGAAAAATGAAATCCTAAAACTGGAATATGATAGTAGTGATTTTAGAACCTTTGACCAATCAGAGGAGGGAACTACCCATAAAAGGAAGGAAGGAAGTGGCACACAGTATCTTGATAAAGCCCTATACATAGGGTGAAATGCGTATAAATCTGTGTGAGTGATACAAGCCTACCAACATACAAACTCCTAAAAGATACGTGTCTGTTATAGTGTAGAAGTTCCTGCGTACCATGAGTACCAAAGAGCGGAACTCTAGGGTTAATAACATACAGCGGTGAGGGAGATTTGTTTGCTTTATCTGAATCAATTTGTTTTTTCCACATACTTGTGCAAGTACCATGAAAGAGAATCTGATGCATTCATACGTCACAACGGAGGACTGTTACGGCTTTGGCGGTTAGACAATGACACCGGCTGTAAGTAAGGAAGAAGCTGCAACACAACGGATTATAAAAAGGGCCGGAGAAAGAATCCTCCCATGAAAAGGGGAGTCCGGTAAGGCATTAGTACTAAGGACTTTAATTGAAACAAACTATCCTATCATATTCCATTTTCCAAGCACAGACAAGTCTGGTCTTCAAGTATAACAAAATAAAGGGAGGTGATCCCAGATTTGCTGGAAAAGCCAAAAATGCTATTGGCTCCTAGCTGACCTTGTTGTCTATATTATAGAAGGAGGTAACTAGCTGGGAGTGTGCTTAGAGCATATTACAACATTTAAATCAAAGAAAAAACCCTATTAAGAGAATCGGGAAAAGTATGCTCTTTTTACACATAAAGTATATATTTTTCCACTTAAAATTTAACTTTTACTAGTTATAGTTAAAAAAGGCAGCATAAATAGAAGTTGTATCTAGCGTGCCAGAAAAATAGTTAAAAACACAACTTTGTAACTGGGACTTGTATAAAGTACTTCAATGTTGCTGATTTTAGGTAGTTTATCACATATGAGGAGGAGGGGAAAAATCAACGATATTGGGTAAATATAAGAGCCTCTATTTATGAACTGTGTCCTGTATTGCTCTATATTAGGGTAGATAAGCCACTTTTTTTTATACTAAATATGCTATAAATCCCTTCCCCATCCTTGTTGTATGTATGTATTGGGTACTTGTAAAGTGCGGCTAATCACTCGTAAGGGTCTCAAGGTGCTGCTCATTTATCGACCTCGGAAGGATGAAAGGCTGAGTAGACCTTGCCGGGGATCGAACCTGCAACACTTGGGTAGCTACAGAGCTCAGCCACAGTGCCTTAGCATGCTGAGCTATCTGTCCAGCTCCTTCCCACAATATGTCCCAAATGTTACAACAAATGTTACAACAACAAATAAAATTATCAATTAGTAGATAGTCTGAAATTAAAAGAGTGCAGTTAAAATACTCTCTCTGTTAATTTCAGACTATCTACTAATTGATAATTTTATTTGTTGTTGTAACATTTGTTGTAACATTTGGGACATATTGTGGGAAGGATGGGCAAGGGATTTATAGAATATTTAGTGTAAAAGAAAGTGGCTTATCTACCCTAATATAGGGCAATACAGGACACAGTTCCTAAATAGAGGCTCTTATATTTACCCAATATCGTTGATTTTTCCCCTCCTCCTTATATGTGATAAACTACCTAAAATCAGCAACATTGAAGTACTTTATACAAGTCACAGTTACAGAGTTGTGTTTTTAACTATTTTTCTGGCATGCTAGCTACAATTTCTATTTATGTTGCCTTTTTAACTATAACTAGTATAAGTTCAATTTTAAGTTGAAAAATATATACTTTATGTGTAAAAAGAGCATACTTTTCCCTATTCTCTTAATAGGGTTTTTTCTTTGGTCTTCAAGTATATTCGGCGCCCTGAAAAAAACGGACATTATAAGCTAATCAAACTAAGGTAATAACTAACCAACGGAAGATTGTTTGTGTATTTATGAAAGTGAGGTCACACATTTAAACACTAGCCGTTAAAGTTAGCGTTCTTAGCAAGAGACTCACTGGCAATCAAATAAGTAACCTATATGCTGTAAAGGACATTTTATAGAGGTTTTTTGTTGGATAGATCAATTTTAAAATCGTTTGTGTTTTAATTTGAAAGTAATGAATTTAAGGTTTATGAATGTATGTTTTATGTACTATTCTTAACTTTGATTTGCTATTTCATTTTTAATTTTGATTCACTGTTTGCATAATTTAGTGTTTAGTTAAACAGGTTTTATGCAAGAGTCTTAACAATTATAATAAATTTGTATTTAACATTTATTATCCACTAGATTCATTTTTAAATTTTCCACAAATATATCGCAATGTTGTCTCCCAATGGCATTTAAGGGGTATATATATATCAACTAATTATCCTGACATTTAAAGATTCTCTAAAATTGAGGTTGAATAGTCCCCCTATCCTATTTATTATTCACAATTTTACTATTCTCATCATTATTAGGGTTAAATATCCCTTCACTCAGATTATTATTACTACATATTTTTACTTTTAGGGACTTCCTATCTGCTTATAGCGCCCTCTAGAATTGTTTTTTTGGAAATATTTGTATATACTATATCTTGGAAGGAGATATAAAAAATTAGAGTGGCAGTATAGGAAAAGTTTGCGCTTATCGTCTACACTACACCCAAATCAAAACCTCCCCTTAGTGTCAACGTCCAAAACTCATAATTTTGGCATCTCCAGATTTAGCCTGGCTCAGTTAATCATCAAACCTTTTATATGGTGGTTAGATAAATTACTCTTCCACAAGTCAAAAAAATCAAAAGTTCAGATTTCATTTACACCTTCTTTGTATTTAGTACACAACACAATACTCGAAATCTTAAAATAATAACATATGGGAACAAAAATAATCAGCTAGAATAAAAAAGTAAATCCTTGAATTATGTAATCCCTATTTTACAAAATGGCAATTAAATCTTTGCTGTAGTAGTCAGAACACAGCAAATATTTTAAAATATGCTTACACTAATTAATAATCTGTCTACAAATGTATCATGAAAATAAATGACTAAACATTACAAAACTGAACTCCTTGAATACCTGATTTCTCAGCAATATGTTTGATATTAGAACAGACTCAAACCCACAGTGCCCACTAATTACATCCCAATATCTTTATTAACCCCCTCAATTAAACCCCCCCAAATTCTTGCTAAACATCTTAATTTAATTTTGCCTTATTTTTAGACATCCTCCTGACTTAGTAGTATATGTCCAAGTTCAAGAAGCCAACACCATTACTGTTAGGGTCCTCTAGCCCATTCAATATGCCAAAGTCACCAAAACAATAATGATTTTAATATTTACTAATGATGTTGAAAAGGAGCGAACAGATTTGATTGGCAATTCTTGGCATATTCCAAATCAGTTTTTTGCTCTAAAATGATTGTTGATCACTTTAATTAGTCTGCTTCATCTTCTAAAGTTAAAGCAAGTGCAAATAGCAACGCTACCATTTAAACATTGATATTGTAAAAGGCAAAAGACAAAGTTGCAATTTCTTACCCTTACTTTTTACACTACAATTACTCTGGTGCTGTGCTCACACTGCTCAGTCCTCATAGTGCGGTGGCATGCTGCACCCTATGTGACATGACTGCTGTCCCACGTGGCCTCCAGCTCGGCCCCCTCCTGACCTAGTTGTCGCGCGTGACTGTGTGTGCTCACGGATGTCCTTCCCGCCACCCCTATATTCCCTCCGCACAGTGCTATTGCCTAATGTGACTTTGCTATGCGTATTGGAGCGGCAGCGGCTGCATCCTATGCCAGCTGAGCAGCTGCTTAAATCAGCCTCTCTGTCTATGTGCTCCCTCACCTGCTCTGACTGCTTACTTTGTGCTGAATTAAATGAGCCTCTGTCTGCACTCTGCTGTGTGCTCAAAAAGCAGGTTGGCGGGTCCGCTCCCTCACTGACATGCTTTCACTGTTGCCTGTGCTCTGCTGCTCTCCACTCTCTGTGAAGTTACCGGCCCACTGGGATATTTCCCGGAATCCCAGCAGCCCAATCCGGCCCTTAATTTAGCCTACTGTGGGGCACTACATTTTGAATTTAATGTTACTTTAAAATAACAGCATACAATATTTTCTTTCACTTCTGTTTAGATTATATAAAGTATATTTCACCTCATATTGTTGATATTTAAGATAAATGAAGCTATATGGACTTTGCTTTATCTATCTATCTATCTATCTATCTATCTATCTATCTATCTATCAATCTATCCATACAAACACTCAACAAGGCATACAATTTGATTTGAAATTACTTGAATGAAAATTGGCTTACCTTTTATTGTTATGCTTATCGACTTATACACTTTAGGTTCCTTCACTGCGTGTTGAGGGCTATTTATAAAGATAAAAAATACTGGTTTTATATGCTTTGGAAGGAAAGGGATTATTTTTAGAATGAGGTAAAAGAAAAACAAGTGTAATATTAGTTTAAGATGAATTTTACTAGGTTAATGTTAGAATATTTATTGAAATTTAAACAAGAAACTGTATAAGGTATATAAGCTTTTGCAATCCAAAAACTTTCTCAATAAATATTTGATTTATTTACATGTTATAAGTCAGTTTGAAAGTATAAAAGTCTTCAATGTGATATATATACTTGTCCACTGCAATTTCTTACTTGTCCACTGCAATTTCTTACTTGTCCACTGCAATTTCTTACTTGTCCGAGATAGGACAGAGATTGAACATGCTTACACTGTTGCCTGTGCTCTGCTGCTCTCCACTCTGTGAAGTTACCGGCCCACCAGCATTTTTGCCGGTATCGCGGCAGCCCAATCCGGCCCTGAATTTAGCCTACTGTGGGGCACTACATTTTGAATTTAATGTTGCTTTAAAATAACAGCATACAATATTTTCCTTCTCTTTCTGTTTAGATTATATAAAGTATATTTCACCTCATATTGTTGATATTTAAAGATAAATGAAGCTATATGGACAAGGATGTTGTATGACTCTAAGGAAGGGGTGTGGCTCTGATTAAGGGGCATGACTCAGAAAAATCATCCACCTGTAAACTCAAACAATGTGGTCCTTGAAACATAAACACAGATTTTGACAGCAGTTAAGAACCATAGGCCCAACGAGTCTGCACATATTTTCTATACAGTGTAAGCTTGATTAGCTTGTAGGATAGGTCTGCTTTTAAAACAATTAAGGAATATCAGGGTGGAGTTTCTTTAGAATGTAAGCTCACAAGTCCACCTGTCCTGTCAATCCTTTTATGTAAAGATGGTTTACAGCTTACATTGACTCAAGGGGAGGGCCCCCTACCCTTACAATTGATGTGATTGTCTTCTGATTATTGTACTCTATAACTTATAAATAAATTATAATAATAATTTTCTCTATCATTAATTGGATCTAATATTATCCTGGTTTGGGAGGACTCTGGAAGAAAGAGGTATTATTTTCCATTATATATTTTCAGTACTGATTTTTTTTTTTTTATTCTTTTATATTGTTGTTTGTTTTCCGATGCATCTGATTTTTACTATAGGTTTAAGCCTTAAGGGCTGCATGTAAAACTTAAAAGGGCTGCATGTAAAACTTAAAATAGTGATATATGTCCTTAAAATGTCCAGTGGCATAGGTATGGTTACAGGACACTTGGTATCTGCTATTCTTCTCTCCATAGGGCACATTTTATTTGTGGTTATCTTGTTTACAAAATGGCTGGCCCCCATATGATCCCCCAATAGTACTGTCCCTTGCTTTGCACGCCACAGCTCCACCAAACCCCATCCATGGCACACATGGAGCACCTACAGCACACCTGGCCCCACTTATAACACTTCCTGTTCCACCTACTGCTGACCTGCCAACATATTACTGGTGGGCCTTCTGGAAGTGCCCCCATAACATTTAATTGATAGAGACTCCACTGAGACTAGACTTTAGGTTAGACCTTAGGTTAATCCTTTGGACAGACAGGAATTATTGAAGCAATGTCTAGCAATGAAAAAATCAATTTGCACTTACACATGCATTCTATTGAAAACTTTCTATGGATTGTATAGCCTCAGAATAGCTTGTAAATCAAAGTTGCTACATGCATTCTATTAAAAAAGGGTACTAAGGATTTTTAACTACAAGATCAGAATGGGATAATTTACAAAATACAGAGCTAAAACCTTGCAAACTTCAAATAAGTGCATAGGTACCATACGTTATCTTGCTTATCAATCAAGCATGAGTACTGTGTGTACACAGAGATCAGAAGCAGCCGTATACTCCTTAGATCAGTATCACAGTCATTAACATAAAAAAACATGTTTATTGCAAAGTTGCTTAGCAAATAAAGTGTCCAAAAAGAGTTTATGTTAGCATTTTCCATTAGATTAGCTTTTAAACAGCACTAACATTCAATACATTGCACTGCTTTCCTTGTGCTTTAATGACCTGCACCAATTCCGAACCAATATTTCAGTTGAATTTTTTTCTAGTTCTTCTCAAAATTAAGATGAGTTGAAAATGATGTAAAAGAGAATGAAAATAAATGTAAAAATTGAGTGCTGACATAACAAAATTGAAAACAGGTATCTATTGAAAGAGACAGCTGAAAAAAATTGTATAAGAAGGAAACTAGGTTTAAAGGAAACTATGATGGAGTTATAGAAGTGATGTTACCAGGTTGTCATTTGTTTTGCTTATTGTAATTTGGATGCCATAAAAATTTATGGTCATATATGTATGGCAATGGTGGCTATGGGACTATAGATGATCATTTTATTGTATTCTAGGAATTGTTTTAAGAAATGGATCTGGTGTATACGTGAAGCCTAATAAGCACCATGTAACGGGCCTTACAGACTCTGAGGTAGGTAACTTGAAACATTTTCATAGAGGCCAGACAGTGAAACATGCTTAAGACCCAACCTGCTGCTTAAAAGAACTGGGTATTTTATTTTAACTTTTAATCTTTGGATAGGATATGTATAAATTCTAATGTGCCTCGCCCTGATGCAGACACACCCTGTCAGAGTTGCCAAAATATTTGTATAGATGTTGTTCAGTGTAAGACTTTTTTCAACAGCTATTAACTAAAATATAGGTCACAATATGTACAAAAACATGTTAAACATAAGTATAATATAGGGATGGGCGAATATGCAATTTATGCTTAGATTTAGATAAGATTGTTAGTAAGCAAATCTGTACACTAGATACACGTGGAAAAATTTCCACATGGACATCTCTAAAAGTAACAAAACTCGGAATCCATAGATTGGTTAACCAAATGTCACCAATCTCAGGGTAAAAATATATAATGATAATAAGAATTGCACAGATTTAAAATGTAGGCACAACATTTTTAAAGTTAATGTAATATACAAAATGATGCCCTTAGTGTACATTAATGCACCAAGCCATAAAATGTGTATTAAATCCATTCAGTACTGAAATGTAACACATTCTTTAAGCTAAAAATCTTTACTATCTGTAATTTGCTACTTCAAATCAAGATACATCAGACTTTTGAAAGTAACTGCAGTACAGAGTGTGTTGCTGAAACAGTTAAGAATCAGCATTTCAGTGATCAACCCCAGAAACACATTTACATGTTGCATATTTCAGAGTTTTGTTTGTAGATCTTACTTACAAGAGCTGATGTTGATGGGCTTCTATGTTGTTATGTTGCTGTACTGGATTTGTAGTGCTCATGTTGACCAATAAAGCTGTAATTTGTTCTCTGTCACAGTTTCTCTTTGATTCTTTATTTGTGAGATATTTAAAAAATATATATATATATATATTTATAGCTGAACACAGCAGAATTTGTAGTTATTGCAGCCTAATACCACATAGATTATATTTATAAATGCAACAAAAATATTTGTAAATCTACACAATATTTTGAAGAGGTTTTTACATAAAAAATATGTCATGCGTTAGAAAAAAGAAAAGATAACTGGCTATAATATAATAGATAAAACTGACCTTCAAAAATTCTCACTGGCTTATAAGAACAAGGACAGAAAAAAGTCTCTACATATATTAAAATAAAAAGATGATTAAAGGGACATGAAACCCTATTAAAATGAAAAGCTGATTAAAGGTATGTATATGAAACACTATTTTTTTTCTTTCATGTTCAGATAAAGCATTTCATTTAAAACAACTTTGAAATTGTGTTCTCTATTAAAATATTTGCCTCATTCTCTTGGTATCCTTTGTTGAAGGAGCAGAATTGTGCTACTGGTTGCTAGCTGAACACATATGGTGAGCGAATGACGAGAAGAATATATTTGCAGCCACCAATCACCAGGTAGCTCACTTTAGTGCCTTGTTGCTCCTAAGCCTACCTATGTATGATTTTCAACAAAGGATAACAAGTAAATGAAGCAAATCAGATACTAGCAGTATACTGAAAAGTTGTTTAAAATTGCACTGAATCATGAAAGTTTAATTATAACTTTATTGTTCATTGAAACATTAAAAATAAGTGAATAACTAGCAGGGATATGTGCTTGTAGATAATTTACCGTCTATTATTGTAATAGTCTAATTATTTAACATTAAATTGAAGGTAATACAGCAGTATTAGTTGTGTGTTCCATACTAATGATCATTGGCTGATAGTTAATAGCTGCTTATATTTATTAGCTGATAGGTATACATCATTGTATATTATCTACATTATTGGGATGTGCACGACTGATACTGCTGTATTAGATTCAGTTTCAATTTTAACACAACATGTTTTGTTTTTTCAGACAAAAATATAACTTAATAATCTTTGTCACCTACCTCTGCAACCTACTATAGATACTATAGATACTATAGATAACCACAAAAAAAGTCATGGTCAAAGAAATCATTGTTAAAGTCATATATGGCACACACTTGAATGTTCTATAGAATGCATTTATAATATTCTGTCGAGTATCTGTATTACTAGACATTTATTACCTAAGAGTTCATCCAATTGCTGGCTGACAGTATTTGATGGATGAAGTTCTCTATAAACAGCAGACAGTACCATTTCCTTTTCTTCAGTTGTTTTTAAAAGCAGGGTATCGAGTATGTTCTGGTCAATTGCAGATATGTGGCAACCTTGTAAATTTGTATCTATAATAAAAAAGTAATATAGAAAACAAAACATAATTGTAGATTAACATAATGGATTACAAGGTCACTTAACAAAAAAACAAACCAAAAAAAAAAGACTACAAAATGAAGGAAGTTTTCTACTGAATATGTGACTACCCTCATATCTGAGTGCTTCCTGCACTGAAAGCCTTTTCATTCACTTATCAGATGGCAGCACCAGATTAAAATAGTTTATATCCTTCTTATCTATCAGACTGAACCTTCTTTCAACTGTTTAATGTACTATAAACAGGTTTAAGTAATAAATCCTTCAAAAAATCCTTTTAAAACAGTTTCTCTTTTGTACCCTCATGTGGAATCCTCTCCTTCCTTCCTTTTTTACCTCCATAATTTTGTTTAGTACTTTCATACACTGTACTACTGTCTTTTTTATTAACCTCTGGACTGTATCATTCTTATTTTTAAAATAGTTTCTAAATAATTTCCTTAATTCTTCTCCACTATTTCAAGCTTTAATCTCAATCTTTTATCTCACAACATACACATTTTCAGTGCTTTTACAGAATTGGTATATTTCCTATCATAGTTACTGAAATTTTTTTTCGAAGTTACTTACGGCTAGATTTGGAGTTTTGTCGGTAACGACCCAAAAAACTAACGCCGGCTTTTTTCTGGCCGCACCATAAAAATAACTCTGGTATTGAGAATCCACAGAATCGCTGCGTTAGGCTCCAAAAAAGGAGCGTAGAGCATTTTTAACTCAGCTTCAACTCTCGATACCAGAGTTGTTTACGCAAGCGGCCATCCTCAAAAATGTGCTCGTGCACGATTCCCCCATAGGAAACAATGGAGCTGTTTGAGCTGAAAAAAACCCAAACACCTGCAAAAAAGCCGCGTTCAGCTCCTAACGCAGCCCCATTGTTTGCTATGCGGTAACCCTTCCTACGTCTGCACTTAACACTCTAACATGTACCCCGAGTCTAAAAACACCCCTAACCTTACACTTATTAACCCCTAATCTGCCGCCCCCGCTATCGCTGACCCCTGCATATTATTATTAACCCCTAATCTGCCGCTCCGTAAACCGCCGCTACTTACATTATCCCTATGTACCCCTAATCTGCTTCCCTAACATCGCCTACCCCTATATTATATTTATTAACCCCTAATCTGCCCCCCACAACGTCGTCTCCACCTGCCTACACTTATTAACCCCTAATCTGCCGAGCGGACCTGAGCGCTACTATAATAAAGTTATTAACCCCTAATCCGCCTCACTAACCCTATAATAAATAGTATTAACCCCTAATCTGCCCTCCCTAACATCGCTGACACCTAACTTCCATTATTGACCCCTAATCTGCCGACTGGAGCTCACCGCTATTCTAATAAATGTATTAACCCCTAAAGCTAAGTCTAACCCTAACACTAACACCCCCCTAAGTTAAATATAATTTACATCTAACGAAATTAATTAACTCTTATTAAATAAATTATTCCTATTTAAAGATAAATACTTACCTGTAAAATAAATCCTAATATAGCTACAATATAAATTATAATTATATTATAGCTATTTTAGGATTTATATTTATTTTACAGGTAACTTTGTATTTATTTTAACCAGGTACAATAGCTATTAAATAGTTAAGAACTATTTAATAGCTAAAATAGTTAAAATAATTACAAATTTACCTGTAAAATAAATCCTAACCTAAGTTACAATTAAACCTAACACTACACTATCAATAAATTAATTAAATAAACTACCTACAATTACCTACAATTAACCTAACACTACACTATCAATAAATTAATTAAATACAATTCCTACAAATAAATACAAGTAAATAAACTAGCTAAAGTACAAAAAATAAAAAAGAACTAAGTTACAAAAAATAAAAAAATATTTACAAACATAAGAAAAATATTACAACAATTTTAAACTAATTACACCCACTCTAAGCCCCCTAATAAAATAACAAAGCCCCCCAAAATAAAAAAATGCCCTACCCTATTCTAAATTACAAAAGTTCAAAGCTCTTTTACCTTACCAGCCCTGAACAGGGCCCTTTGCGGGGCATGCCCCAAAGAATTCAGCTCTTTGCCTGTAAAAAAAAACATACAATACCCCCCCCCAACATTACAACCCACCACCCACATACCCCTAATCTAACCCAAACCCCCCTTAAATAAACCTAACACTAAACCCCTGAAGATCTTCCTACCTTATCTTCACCCTGCCAGGTTCACCGATCCGTCCTGAAGAGCTCCTCCGATGTCCTGATCCAAGCCCAAGAGGGGGGCTGAAGAGGTCCATGATCCGGCTGAAGTCTTCATCCAAGCGGGAGCTGAAGAGGTCCATGATCCGGCTGAAGTCTTCATCCAAGCGGGAGCTGAAGAGGTCCATGATCCGGATGAAGTCTTCTATAAACGGCATCTTCAATCTTCTTTCTTCCGGATCCATCTTGCAGACCTCCGACGCGGAACATCCTCTTCTCCAGACGCCTACTAGCCGAATGACGGTTCCTTTAAGGGACGTCATCCAAGATGGCGTCCCTCGAATTCCGATTGGCTGATAGGATTCTATCAGCCAATCGGAATTAAGGTAGGAATATTCTGATTGGCTGATGTAATCAGCCAATCAGAATCAAGTTCAATCCGATTGGCTGATCCAATCAGCCAATCAGATTGAGCTCGCATTCTATTGGCTGTTCCAATCAGCCAATAGAATGCAAGCTCAATCTGATTGGCTGATTCCATCAGCCAATCAGAATTTTCCTACCTTAATTCCGATTGGCTGATAGAATCCTATCAGCCAATCGGAATTCGAGGGACGCCATCTTGGATGACGTCCCTTAAAGGAACCGTCATTCGGCTAGTAGGCGTCGGGAGAAGAGGATGTTCCGCATCGGAGGTCTGCAAGATGGATCCGGAAGAAAGAAGATTGAAGATGCCGTTGATAGAAGACTTCATCCGGATCATGGACCTCTTCAGCTCCCGCTTGGATGAAGACTTCAGCTGGATCATGGACCTCTTCAGCTCCCGCTTGGATGAAGACTTCAGCCGTATCATGGACCTCTTCAGCCCCCCGCTTGGGCTTGGATCAGGACATCGGAGGAGCTCTTCAGGACGGATCGGTGAACCTGGCAGAGTGAAGATAAGGTAGGAAGATCTTCAGGGGCTTAGTGTTAGGTTTATTTAAGGGGGGTTTGGGTTAGATTAGGGGTATGTGGGTGGTGGGTTGTAATGTTGGGGGGGGGTATTGTATGTTTTTTTTACAGGCAAAAGAGCTGAATTCTTTGGGGCATGCCCCGCAAAGGGCCCTGTTCAGGGCTGGTAAGGTAAAAGAGCTTTGAACTTTTGTAATTTAGAATAGGGTAGGGCATTTTTTTATTTTGGGGGGCTTTGTTATTTTATTAGGGGGCTTAGAGTAGGTGTAATTAGTTTAAAATTGTTGTAATATTTTTCTTATGTTTGTAAATATTTTTTTATTTTTTGTAACTTAGTTCTTTTTTATTTGTTGTACTTTAGCTAGTTTATTTAATTGTATTTATTTGTAGGAATTGTATTTAATTAATTTATTGATAGTGTAGTGTTAGGTTAATTGTAGGTAATTGTAGGTAGTTTATTTAATTAATTTATTGATAGTGTAGTGTTAGGTTTAATTGTAACTTAGGTTAGGATTTATTTTACAGGTAAAATTATTTTAACTATTTTAGCTATTAAATAGTTCTTAACTATTTAATAGCTATTGTACCTGGTTAAAATAAATACAAAGTTACCTGTAAAATAAATATAAATCCTAAAATAGCTATAATATAATTATAATTTATATTGTAGCTATATTAGGATTTATTTTACAGGTAAGTATTTATCTTTAAATAGGAATAATTTATTTAATAAGAGTTAATTAATTTCGTTAGATGTAAATTATATTTAACTTAGGGGGGTGTTAGTGTTAGGTTTAGACTTAGCTTTAGGGGTTAATACATTTATTAGAATAGCGGTGAGCTCCGGTCGGCAGATTAGGGGTTAATAAGTGTAGGCAGGTGGAGGCGACGTTGTGGGGGGCAGATTAGGGGTTAATAAATATAATACAGGGGTCGGCGGTGTTAGGGGCAGCAGATTAGGGGTACATAAGGATAACGTAGGTGGCGGTCGGCAGATTAGGGGTTAAAAAAATTTATTCGAGTGTCGGCGATGTGGGGGGACCTCGGTTTAGGGGTACATAGGTAGTTTATGGGTGTTAGTGTACTTTAGAGTACAGTAGTTAAGAGCTTTATAAACTGGCGTTAGCCCAGAAAGCTCTTAACTACTGACTTTTTTCCTGCGGCTGGAGTTTTGTCGTTAGATGTCTAACGCTCACTTCAGAAACTACTCTAAATACCGGAGTTAGAAAGATCCCATTGAAAAGATAGGATACGCAATTTACGTAAGGGGATCTGCGGTATGGAATAGTCGCGAATGAAAAGTGAGCGTTAGACCCTATTTTGAGTGACTCCAAATACCGGCGGTAGCCTAAAACCAGCGTTAGGAGCCTCTAACGCTGGTTTTCACGGCTAACGCCAAACTCCAAATCTAGGTCTTAGTTTCCACTTAGATTACGAGTCTTGCGCTAGCCTTAAAAAGCAGCGTCCCAATGCTGCTTTTTAACGCCCGCTGGTATTACGAGTCTTGCAGGTACAGGTGTACCGCTCACTTTTTTCTCTGCGACTCGAACATACCGCAAATCCACTTACGTCAATTGCGTATCCCGTATTTTCAATGGGATTTTCCTAACGCCGGTATTACAAGTCTTGGAAAAAAGGAGCGGTACAGCCTCTCCTGTCAAGACTGTTACCGCATTTAAAAGTCGGTAGTTAAGAGTTTTATGGGCTAACGCCGTAACATTAAATTCTTAACTAAAGTGCTAAAAAGTACACTAACACCCATAAACTACCTATTAACCCCTAAACCGAGCCCCCCCCCACATCGCAAACACTTAAATAACATTTTTAACCCCTAACCTGCCGACCGGACATCGCCACCACTTTAATTAATATATTAACCCCTAAACCGCCGCACTCCCGCCTCGCAAACACTAGTTAAATTTTATTAACCCCTAATCTGCCGTCCCTAACATCGCCGACACCTACCTACATTTATTAACCCCTAATTTGCTGCCCCCAACGTCGCCGACACTATAATAAAGTTATTAACCCCTAAATCTAAGTCTAACCCTAAACCTACCCCCCCCTAACTTTAATATAATTTAAATAAATCTAAATAAAATTACTATTATTAACTACATTATTCCTATTTAAAACTAAATACTTACCTATAAAATAAACCCTAACGGCTAGATTACAAGGTTTGTCTGTAAAAACTTGCGTTGCTAACGAGCCTTTTTTTCCAGCGCACACTTTAAACAACGCTGGTATTACAAGTTTTCTGAATGGCTGCGTTAGCCTCAGAAAAGTGAGCATTGAGCCACTTCTTCCTGTAATAGCAGCGTTGCTTACAGTAGCGGTAAGCTGGCTAAAACGTGCTCGTGCACGATCTCCCCATAGGAAACAATGGGCTGAGACGGCTGAAAAAAAACCTGCAAAAAAGCAGCGTTCAGCTCCTAACGCAGCCCCATTGTTTCCTATGGGAAAATACTTTCTAAGTCTACACCTAACACCCTAACATGAACCCAGAGTCTAAACACCCCTAATCTTACACTTATTAACCCCTAATCTGCCTCCCCCGACATCATCGCCACCTGCATTATATTATTAACCCCTAACCTGCCGCTCCGGACACCGCCGCCACCTACATTATAGCTATGAACCCCTAATCTGCTGCCTCCAACATCGCCGACACCTACATTATATTTATTAACCCCTAATCTGCCACCCCCAACGTTGCCGCAACCAAACTACACTTATTAACCCCTAATCTGCCGACCGGACATCGCCGGCACTATAATAAATGTATTAACCCCTAAACCGCCACACTCCCACCTCGCAAACACTATAAAATTTGTTATTAACCCTTAATCTGCCGTCCCTAACATCGCCGCCACCTACCTACAATTATTAACCCCTAATCTGCCACCCCCAACGTCGCCACTACTATATTAAATGTATTAACTCCTAAACCTAAGTCTAACCTTAACCCTAACACCCCCCTAACTTAAATCTACTTTTAATAAATCGAAATAAAATTACTATAAATAAATAAATTATTCCTATTTAAAACTAAATACTTACCTATAAAATAAACCCTAATATAGCTACAATATAACTAATAGTTACCTTGTAGCTATTTTAGGATTTATTTTTATTTTACAGGCAAGTTTGTATTTATTTTAACTAGGTACAATAATTATTAAATAGTTATTAACTATTTAATAGCTAACTAGCTAAAATAAATACAAAAGTACCTGTAAAATAAACCCTAACCCAAGTTACAATTACACCTAACACTACTCTATAATTAAATTAATTACCTAAACTACCTACAATTATATACAATTAAATTAAATAAACTAAATTACCAAAAAAAAAAACACTAAATTACAGAAAATAAAAAAGAAATTACAATATTTTAAACTAATTACACCTAATCTAATCCCCCTAATAAAATAAAAAAAGCCCCCCAAAATAATAAAATTCCCTACCCTACCCTAAATTACAAATACCCCTTAAAAGGGCCTTTTGCGGGGCATTGCCCAAAAGTAATCAGCTCTTTTACCAGCCCTTAAAAGTTTTTTTTTGCGGGGCATTGCCCCAAAGTAATCAGCTCTTTTACCTGTAAAAAAAAGAAATACAATTCCCCCCCCAACATTACAACCCACCACCCACACACCCCTACTCTAAAACCCCCCCTACTCTAAAACCCACCCGATCCCCCCTTAAAAAAACCTAACACTACCCCATTGAAGATCACCCTACCTTGAGCCATTTTCACCCAGCCGGGCACTAGTGGTCATCCGATGGGGCAGAAGAGGACATCTGGACTGGCAGAAGTCTTAATCCTATCCGGGCAGAAGAGGACATCTGGACAGGCAGACATCTTCATCCAAGCGGCATCTTCTATCTTCATCCATCCGACGAGGAACAGCTCCATCTTGAGACCTCCGGCACGGAACATACTTCTCGGCCGACGGACTAACGACGAATGAATATTCCTTTAAATGACATCATCCAAGATGGCGTCCCTCGAATTCCGATTGGCTGATTGTTCCCTTTATATATTTTGTTAATATTAAAATAATAAACCTTCAATATTTAAGTTTTATCATTTCACATTAGAAGGGTAGTGCACATTCATAATGTGATTGTTTTCTTTATCTTTTATGCCAATCTCTACAAGCAATCGGGTTGACAACAATCTTGGGCTTGTTTTCTGCAGATAATGATTTTTGAACTTCACTCTGTATTGTCAGTATGTTGTTCCAGTGATATTAATCCCAAACGCCTAGATTACGAGTGTTGCGCTAACTGCAGCGCAAGTGTGATATTTTTTTTGCAGTTAGCGCAACACTCGTAATCTAGGCAAAAATGTTTCTGCTTTTAATACCTTGAGCTTCAAATCATTGCCACCTTAAAACAACAAGAAACCATTAACTGATCAACAAAAAACAAAATGTGTTTAGCGATTCCATCAAAGGTTGAGACCTGTATGTTGATTGACCTATTGTAATAATGTGTGGTGATGCTTTCTTTTTAGTTGTTGAATGTGTTAAAATATAAAACGGCCCCATAAGGGCCAGATTACGAGTGGAGCGGTATTTAACGCTCCTGCTCGAGCGCTAACTCTGCTAGAAGTAAGCTTATTGCACATGAAGAGTAGCCCTCATATTACAAATTGAAAGTTAACAGTTTTTGCTTGCTAGCTTATTTGATGTGCGTGAAAAACTGAACATAGAATATCACACACAATAACGTATTCCCTCATAGAAGTCATCTAAATAGAAGTCACCCTACTCGCAAACAAACCTGATTGTATATGATCAAGTGCGCTAACCTGAAATAAAAATATGAATATTTCACATTCCAATGTTCTTCACATAGCAAAATATGTTCTATTCATAAATACATACATATATATATATATATATATATATATATATATATAAAACACGGGAATGGACCGCACTCACAGACTAGACTGGGTACACATCCTAAGCCACAGCAAACTCCACAGCCTTGAACACTGACAGACAGCTGCAAAGTGCCCAGCAACCAAGGCAGTTAACCTCAGAGCAGCCTGGGTGACAGGTCCTCAGGGAAGCATTACAAACATTATCAACACAACACACAGAAAACCTGGCACTCGCCAGCAGATTCACAGTAATGTTTAAAAGCAAAACTGGGGGAAGTCAGTTACATTTGGCGCCAAAGGATCAAGCCCAGGACCACAACAAGGTCTCCCCCTTCCTGGGACCCTAAACCAGCACCCACAAAATGCATACTTCCAAACAAACCAACTTAGAACCTCGCAGGGTGACACAGGCTTTTGTTACCTCCCCTATGTAAATACAAAACACAGGAATGAACCGCACTCACAGACTGGACTGGGTACACATCCTAAGCCACAGCAAACTCCACAGCCCTGAACACTGACAGACAGCTGCAAAGTTCCCAGCAACCCAGGCAGGACCTGTCACCCAGGCTGCTCTGGGGTTAACTGCCTGGGTTGCTTGGAACTTTGCAGCTGGCGAGTGCCAGAATTTCTGTGTGTTGTATGTATATATATATATATATATATATATATAAATATATATATACATGTACATACATATATAGATATGATGGTATTTTGTTACAATATATATCTATACCTATATATATATATATATATATATATATATATATATATATATACAGTGGGCAAAAAAGTATTTAGTCAGTGCAAGTTTTCCCACTTAAGAAGATTAGAGAGGCCTGTAATTTTCATCATAGTTATACCTCAACTATGAGAGACAAATGTGGAAACAAATCCAGACAATCACATTGTCTGATTTGGAAAGAATTTATTTGCATATTATGGTGGAAAATAAGTATTTGGTTACTTACAAACAAGCAAGATTTCTGGCTCTCACAGACCTGTATTTTTGTCTTTAAGAGGCTCCTCTGTCCTCCACTCATTACCTGTATTAATGGCACCTGTTTGAACTTGTTATCAGTATAAAAGACACCTGTCCACAACCTCAAACAGTCACACTCCAAACTCCACTATGGTGAAGACCAAAGAGCTGTTGAAGGACACCAGAAACAAAATTGTAGACCTGCACCAGGCTGGAAAGACTGAATCTACAATAGGCAAGCAGCTTGGTGTGAAGAAATCAACTGTGGGAGCAATAATTAGAAAATGGAAGACATACAAGAACACTGATAGTCTCCCTTGATCTGGGGCTCCATGCAAGATCTCACCCCATGGGGTCAAAATGATCACAAGAACGGTGAGCAAACATCCCAGAACCACACGGGGGGACCTAGTGAATGACCTGCAGAGAGCTGGGACCAACGTAACAAAGGCTACCATCAGTAACACACTACGCCACCAGGGACTCAGATCCTGCAGTGCCAGAAGTGTCCCCCTGCTTAAGCCAGTACATGTCCGGGACAATCTGAAGTATGCTAGAGAGCATTTGGATGATCCAGAAGCGGATTGGGAGAATGTCATATGGTCAGATGAAATCAAAGTAGAACTGTTAGTAGAAACACAACTCGTCGTGTTTGGAGAAGAGAGAATGCTGAGTTGCAACCAAAGAACACCATACCTACTGTGAAGCATGGGGATGGCAACATCATGCTTTGTGGCTGTTTCTCTGCAAAGGGAACAGGACGACTGATCCGTGTACATGAAAGAATGAATGGGGCCATGTATCGTGAGATTTTGAGTGCAAACCTCCTTCCATCAGCAAGAGCATTGAAGATGAAACGTGACTGGGTCTTTCAGCATGACAATGATCCCAAACACACCAACCGGGCAACAAAGGAGTGGCTTCGTAAGAAGCATTTCAAGGTCCTGGAGTGGCCTAGCCAGTCTCCAGATCTCAACCCCATAGAAAACCTTTGAAGGGAGTTGAAAGTCTGTGTTGCCCAGCGACAGCCCCAAAACATCACTGCTAAAGAGGAGATCTGCATGCAGGAATGGGCCAACATACCAGCAACAGTGTGTGACAACCTTGTGAAGACTTACAGAAAACATATGACCTCTGTCATTGCCAACAAAGTATATATAACAAAGTATTGAGACGAACTTTTGATATTGACCAAATACTTATTTTCCACCATAATATGCAAATAAAATTCTATATTGGTTTATATATATATATATATATATATATATATATATATATATATATATATATATATATACAGGTAGCCCTCAGTTTACGCTGGGGTTAGGTTCCAGAAGGAATGGTTGTAAATCGAAACCGTTGTAAATTGAAACCCAGTTTATAATGTAAGTCAATGGGAAGTGAGGGAGATAGGTTCCAGGCCCCTCTCAAAATTGTCATAAGTAACATCTAATACATTATTTTTAAAGCTTTGAAATGAAGACTTTGAATGCTAAACAGCATTATAATCCTAATAAAATAATCACACAACACAGACTTTACTTGCATTTTTCTGCAAACAGTTCTTTCTATGCATTCCAATCTGGACTGATTTATAGACAGGAAGATCTTGTTCCTTTGAAATCTGCTTGATAGCTCAGGTCTGGTTAAACTGATTAATTTCAGCTTGCTTGGTTTTGCTGCAACACAAACGGACAGCTCCATCTACTGGCTATTTTAATAAATACACTGCTTCTCAATGCTTTTCAATAGCAGTCACATGACTGGAAAAAAAGGTTGTTATTCTGAAACGGTGTAAATTGAACCGTTGTAAAACGAGGGCCACCTGTATATATATATATATATATATATATATATATATAGGAATATCTATTTAAAAATACATAGAGCATATTCCCTTTTGTGAAGAACATTGGAATTTGAAATATTTACAGTAAATACACAATTTAACACTTTATTAAAAATGAATATTGCATAAATATGTTTTTACATGTTTTTCATTTACTTGACTTCAAAGGGATCCAATTCAATTCTTTATATGTCAATGTGTGTGTGTACATATGTATTTGTGTGTTTATATGTGTATATATGTCTGTAAATGTATAAATACACATATAAATACTTATATATATATATATATATATATATATATATATATATATATATAAGGCTCCATAACATCCAAAGGAGGAAGAAACAGGAACTCCGGACTTTTTGTATATACTTTTTAGTTCTTATGATGTTTTCTATACTGAACTTGATTATTTGAAAGTTGATGTGAATGCATACTTAGATGTATCAATGTTAGTATATATTTACAAATGTATTTGTGTGAGATGCTATGCCTCTATGCTTACCAGTGGCAAACTCAGGTGGATTTGACATTCGAATTAACAGTTTATGATTTGCATCTGTTCTTTACTACCTGATAGGCTGATGGTCTGCATATAGGCCTTGTCTTTGCTCTGAGATCTTTACCTCTGATGAAGCGCATGTGCGCATGCGCGAAACGTGTCAGGTGTATTCTAGGTTACACACCTCATTATGAGCAACATTGCTGAATAAACTTTTTGCACAAGTTTTCTGAGTCCGGAGTTCCTGTTTCTTCCTCCTTTGGATGTTATGGAGCCTTGCATATAGAGATTGGGATTTCGCAGTCTGGATCTCTGAGGACTTGCCCTTTGCCCGCTTATCACAGCAGCCTGGAGGACTTCATTCCAGTACGTGATACATCTTGGAGCGCCAATCGAGCGCCGATGCTCTGACGTCAGAGCATTCGACCATCACAAGGAAACAGAGAGCAGCGGTCTGTGGACATTTCCTGCTGACACGACTGGGGGTTTGCAGCCTGTTGGTACATGCCAGTTGATGTTGACTACATCGACTGACTATACCCACTGCCTGGTTCAGTGGATGGAATACCTCACAAGATGCACTATGGCTTATTGTGACTAAGCGGGGACAGCTAAGTATCCATTTCCAATACATCATTGGTGACTCTGAACTGATTTGCACAGTTTGGAGCTGAAGTCGACTAAGATTTTGACTTTAAAGTGACTGATGAACTATCTTAAATTACTTATGCACATTATCAGCCACTGACTTCTGAAGTATGGTCTTAGCCATATTATTATCATTATCATTACTGTTGATAATTATTGCTATAACTACCTATTTCTTTTTCTGTATTTTGTTAAGATTTAATTAATCCCTAGGTAGTTGCTTGCTTACTATTGGGCAAAACTTGTGTCTAACTTTATATATATATATATATATATTATTGAGCAATCACCATAATGGCCACTAGTACAATACCCACAGGGATTATAGATGAAGGCAGAAGAAAACAAATTATGGAGACAGCTCTTAAAGGTGATACCCTAGTTAGTGATCTCGTTAAGGAGGATGACATCACTAGTTGTTTTTCTAATTTAGAACAATTGAAGTTTAAGGAAACAAATTTATGGTGGGACATAGAGTTCCTGGAATTGTATATTTCTGAAAATAAAGTTCCTAGGGGGTTGCACATGAAAAAATTCCCTTCCTTTGCTCTCAGCAACTTGAAATTCATGGAGGAATGGAATGAAAGTTTGACCAATTGCTCCATAACACTAATGAAGCAGTTGCTGAGACACAAAAAGGAGGAAAGGGAACTGATTTTAGTAGATATCAATAAGATTATTGCAGATTCACATCCTTTTGAAACAACACAAAAGTACATTGATTATAACAAACAACTGAATGAAACTATTGAAAACTTAGATACCACCTTGTCCAATCGTAAAGTACAAAAATACCACAGGGATTTGAAAGATTATGAATTGGACATTGTTTATTCATGGCAGCAGCATAGACCCCGTAGACAAAACAAGTCATACAATTCCAATAAAAATAACAAAAATAAAAATAAATTCAAAGGTAATAATAAAAGTAAAAACAAAACCCCAATAAACATGTAACATTTTCTAGTATTGAAACTGACTACCCGGATACTAGTGCCTCTAACACTGAGGGGGAAACCCCATCAGAGGTTACTCGACCTCAGGGTGTTTCAGAATCTAGTACCAATAGAAAAGAATTGAAGACATTAATCAAACAACCGACTCAGACTAGCACACCCAAAAAGGATGAAGCTTCGTTTAGGTACCCCAGCAGGGTCAGAAAAACAACAAAGAAATAGCAGTAATTAATCTCTCTGAATATGAATTGTCTAATGTGGAAATTGATCTTCTTAATAAAGGTTTATCATATGCACCTGCACATAACTTTGAATTAGTGAACACTTTGATTGATGTTAACAAATTTGTTTGCAAAATAGTTTTAAAGAAACACTTTTTGCATCAACAGGATACACAACACTTTGATGAGACTTCTATCCCTACTTCAGTTCAGTCAGTAGGTTTGAAGTATACTGACTTAATTGATCTCACCAATCTGATTTCTTTACAACAAGACGCTATTAGACACATGGATACACTTAAGGACACTTGCACTTCTTTTCACTTTAAAGGTACTTCACATTTTTATCCAGTTCCCTCTAGACACCAATTGTTAGATTTATATCAGAGAGTTGTTGAAAAAGTATTGAGTAACCTATATAGGTCAATTGAATATAATAAATTCTCAAAAATAACAAATGACAAAATTACCAGAAAACAAAGACAAGCATTGATTAAATTACAAAACAATGATAAAATAATAATCACCAAAAGATAACGGCACAGGTGTAAAACTTTAGAATTTACTTTATTACTTCTTCTTAAAACATAGCATATTGTTAAAAACACAGCACAAATCTGATAGACATGTCTAACATGTTTCGGCTTCAGTTAGCCTTAATCATAGACTCTCTGATAAAATAATGATTACTCAGGCCGACAAGGGAGGAGCAGTGGTAGTGTTAAATAAAAAAGACTATATATCAGAAATAAATTCACAGTTAAGTGATAATGGTTTATATACTAAATTGACATTTAATCCAACTCAGTCATTCAAAAATAAACTCTCCCATTTATTGGATCATGCTGTTGAAAATAATTTTATGAACAAGGATCTAGCTGACTATCTTTTTGTTGATGAACCCAGCACCCCATACTTTCGCATAGTCCCGAAGATACATAAACGATTGGACAAACCTCCGGGCCGGCCCATAGTGGCCAGTAACGGATCTCTGTGCGAGAGGTTGGGGTGTTGGTTGGATCATGTGTTACAACCTACTATGTTGGCCCTACCGGGGTACATTAGGGATAGTGCCCATCTAATTTTGCAGCTTAAAGATTTAACCTGGCATGATACTTATGCTTGGGCGACTATAGATGTGGCGGCTCTTTACTCTAACATACAACACTCTTTGGGACTACAGGCAATTGATGTAATGTTGCATAGACATTCTAATTATGGAGATTATTTTATCTCATTCATAGTTCAAGTAACAGAGTTCTTGTTACAACACAATTTTTTCATGTTTCAAGGTGACTATTATCTGCAGAGATGCGGTACGGCCATGGGGGCTAAATTTGCCCCCGCCTATGCGAACATCTACATGGGCTGGCTTGAATTGAACCGCATCTTTGCAGATAATTTCCCATATATTGATAATGTGATTCTATATGGGCGTTTTATTGACGATATTATCGTCATCTGGGACAAACAGAATGGCCATATGGTTGACTTCTTTGTAGAATTTATGAATGATAATAGATATAACTTTTCTTTTACTGCTGAGTCGAGCCCTACCAGCATCCATTTTTTAGACTTATTGATTGAAACTAGACAAGATAGAATCATTACTTCTACTTTTCGTAAACCATTGGCACGTAATACAATCTTGCGAGCTAATTCTTGTCATGTCCCCCATCTCAAGAGAGGTATACCTAAAGCACAATATCTGCGATTATGCAGAAATTGTTCTGAAATTACCCAATACTATGTACAAGCTCATGAACTGACCTCTAGATTAGTTGAGAGGGGATATAACAAAGCATCTCTCAAAAAATTGGAGAAACAGATAGCTTTAATTGACAGAAAAGAGTTGTTCATACCACACAAGAACAGGTTTAAATTGCCTATTACTGGACAAAAAGAATCTCTGGAACAAAACATAGTATTCATTACTGAATATAGTAGACAATACCGAGATATATGCAATATAGTACAGAAACATTTAACTATACTTAAGGGGGATGATTCCCTAATAGAAGTACTAACTAATGGGGTAAAATGTGTAGCTAGAAAAGCCCCAACAATTGCGGATATAACTAGAAAAAATCTAGTTGGAAAACCAATCACTGACAGCACCACCACTAACTGGCTTAGTCCCAGAATTGGGTGTTTTAAGTGTGGCCATGTACCATGCAGGGCCTGTACATGTATCCTAGTTACTGACACGTTTTCTTCAAGTGTTACAAAACAAGTTTTTCATATTAGGGATAGAATTGACTGTAATTCTAAATTTGTTATCTATCTGGTTAATTGCCTTCACTGCTCTAAACAATATGTAGGGATTACGACCCGCCCCTTTAAGGATAGGGTACGTGAACATTTAAGATCACTTGAGGATAAAGAACCCAAAACACCTGTAGCAAAACATTTTAGACTCCATGGTTTTGGACCAAAGTACTTTTCCTGTGTTGGCATTGATATTATCAAAAAGCATCCAAGAGGGGGCGATAGAGAAAAGAGTCTTCGTAAAAAAGAGAATTTTTGGATAGTCAAGTTACACACTAGAATTCCAGAGGGAATGAATAAAAGAATGGATGTAAACTTATTCATAGAATGAGTTCATACATTGCCCATTTCCCTTCCAGATTGTAGAAGTATGGGGTTTACTTGTTAAATCTATCTTTGAATCTATCTTTAGATAAATTGATCTTTGAATTTTCTTCTTGACCAAAATTTATTCTCAATTAAATATTCTCTCATAGAACATTTAGTCATGTTTTTTGTTTTCCTTTTTTAACAACAAAAAATATTTTTACGTAGTTTATGCTTTGACTTATTATTTTGTTAGTATTCCTTAGTATCTTTTCATAACAGTGCATATAGAAAAATGTTTCCTTTGCTATAGAACTTTCAGTATTGATTTATTTTTAATTAATTGTATTTTTTATTTCTTTAATTAATTTGTATTTTTTAACAAATTGTTTTGTTATTGCCTATTTTGCAAATTGATTATAATAATTATTGGGACACTTAAAGCTTCTATTGTTTGAATTATGTACCTACCTCAGGGTTTATTTAAACCCCTAGCTTTTGGAAGTTCCAAAGTTATTAGATTATGTGTGCTTTTTTGCATATGTACTGTTTTTTGTGTTTATATACATATTTTTTTTTTTTTTAAAAATTGTATATACTTTTAAGTTATATATATATATATATATATATATACATATTTAGACATATATATGTATGTATCTCGACATTAAAGCTTTGCCTGCCTTTTTTTCTACACATCTTTAAGCCCTTATAACTCTTTTGTGCAATTTTTTTATAAATAATTTTTATCAGCTAGTATTATTATGAGTGTAACTGTACTTTGTAATGTATTTTTTATGTGTTTTGTGACACATTTTTGTTTAGCGAAACAGTTAACAAGAGCTCAGAGGACACAGTAATCATAAACCCAATGCACACAAGCACCTGTAATAAACCCCTTTTCGCTTCTGCGTAACTGTTAAAGCGCCACTCGTAATGTTGCCATAAATGTGTTGAATATTTTGATCAGTAAAGCAGGACTAGAACATGATAAGCTTAGGGTCATTTTCTATTTAATGACAATGAAAAAAAGTGCAAAAAAACTATGAAAATGACAATGATTGCATCAACATCAAAAGGCTCAAAACCAGTTATTAACATACCAATAATTATTAAGTGATACATTGCGAGCAACCCCTATGTCGTATTGTACTGCTTATTGACAAAGTTATGTAATACCTAACTCATTTGGGCTACATTACAAGTGGAGCGCTCCCGCAAATGGGTAAATTTGCCCATTTGCGGGAGCGCGATAATTAACCAGTCATCAAGTGGCTGGTTATTGCTACCGTGAGCTCTGAAAATAAACCAGAAATCCGATCTTTCGTTAATTTTCTAAAAGTGCCCAAATTATTTAAAATAAAGGGGTATTGTAGTTTTGTTATCTAAATAAAAAAATCTGCATTAGACAGTTTTGGGGCTTTAGGGTTGGTGGGAGTGGGGTGAAAAAAAAAGGCACTGAAAAGTGCCTTTACATTACGACCTAAGGGAACTGTGTGTTCCCAGTAAATATATATATATATATAACTGCTGCCCATCGGTGCACTACTTACCTCCTCACTATGCGAGGTTCTGAGGCCGTCTGTGACAGCGTCAGAACGAGGCTCCCATAGGAGCTTATGGAAGCGTGCTCTCATGCGTTCGCATTGCTGTAAACTTGTAATACCAGCAAGCATTAGCTAAAACAATATTTTGTGCTCCACTTGTAATCTGGCCCTTTATGTTTAAAATGTGTGTTCAAATAGTGCATGACATTCTAAATTTTTAATGGAACCTGTTATGCTGTGGAGAACATTTTACTTAAATTGTGATAATTGTTTGTAATATGTAGCTATATAGCTCTCAATTAAAATATTAGAACATGAATAATAGAAAACAAGCATTTACCTTTAATTCTAGAAATACACTTCTCTATTCCAAGTTCCAAAAACCAATTGCAAACTTCTTCTGTGTCCATTTCAGAAAGATGTTTCAATTTGCATTTATCAGATGTGCCCTAGTTGCACAAATATAATTATTTATGTCCTTACCAAAGTGTTACTATAAATTTGTATGAATAGGAGATGAAAAACAATACAATTTATCATCTGAACCACATATCACCATACAGAATATTGTAAAGTCCACATTATTTTATGAAAACAAGTTTTTTCAACATATTGACAAAGTTGGATTTGGCATAACAAGTATTTACATTTTTCTGATGTTTACTAGATGATCTAATATGTTTGCCTGGCTTTTTCTCAGTGCTGAAAATTAAAGACTCAATTCATAAAGAGTGAATTACAAAACTACAATGTTTTTTTATTTATTTCTGCCTTAGGAAAAAATAGCATATGAAATTCTCAGGCTGGATTTATCTTTTCAGATACTGTATATATGGAGACTATTTAAAAATAGCTATGGCGCAGATATTTTATTCATTATAGGTTTTCTAAATTCCAAAATTTTGAGTTTTACTTTAGTTCTGTGAGCATGTAACAACTTTCCTCTGGTTAAACAATTATTAGGTTTGAGAAACAGGTTCAACCTACATTAATCAGTATAGAAATTGAACCTGTATTTCCTATAAGACATGCACTTTAGAGATAAAATAATTCAACTGCTTTTGTGTCATCCTCTAATTTCAGTGATGTGTGCAAATGTAGACATCAAGATGTCCTCTAGAAGTGTAACAATATTAACCATTCTCTTGCAGATAAATTAGGTCATACATCATCCATTGTTCCACAGTGGTTTGAATGTCCTGATGCCATCAAATGGTGTGTATTTCATCATTGCTCTTGATGTAAGGGCATTAAGAACAGTGTATCAAGCAATTTCTTGTTTGAAATAGGGAATTGCATAACCCTCTAAAATGTAGGTTCCTGCTATTAACAAAAATTATTACTTTAAAAACTAGGCAACAGGCTTTAAATTGTAGTTGCCTATAGTAGTAGTATAGTAGTACCTTTTGAGTATCAGGCTTGCTTAATTTGACTGATGAGGGACTATTACATAGAACCTATCCTTCATACAATCAACAAAGAGGAATGAAACCGAGATGCTGATAGATTCTTTTAGGGGTCTCATGTTCTCCAAAGTAGCAGGTCACTTCCATAGGATTTCCAATCACCTGTTGACTACATGGCTTTTAGAGTGTTCTGAGCTCTAAGAAAGCCCCTAGCATGTCCCCTGTAAGTAGTAAAATGGGACCAGTAACCCATCATTAATCAGGTGATCTCCAAGGCAACTGTGACCACTTGATAGAACCATATTAATATGGAACAGTAGCCATGCTGTTACCATCCAAAATGAATAGAAGAAAGTTAGATCCCTTATTTGCCATAATTTGAAAGAGGCAGTCATCCTTTCTCAGGTGAATGTTCCTGTGTCTTTACAGCTGCCAAGGGGTTTTCATAAAAAATATCTTTCTGCGCTGGTTCTATTGTGGGGTCTGATAACCTTAAATAAGCCTTTACACCCTCATAACCACAGATTGGCACATCAAAAAACAGGTAATGTTTCGGGGATCAATCACTCCTTCATCAGACCAAGTGAAAAAGTGAACAAACAAAGGTGTATAAATCAGGTGTTAGCCCCTCCCCCAATCAGAACAGTCCCACTTAGAACATGTGACGTGTATATTTACAACAATGACATAACCCATTGTATGTCAATCAGAATAAAATAAAAGTAGAAATCAAAATACAAATCATTCTCACAAACAAATCTACAGTGAATAGCGTTAATGCTAACAATATAATAAATAATGATATTGCATAATAGGGACTGAATCAGTGCGCACACAAATGCTTATAGTGATCTATACCCACATATTATAAATTATAAATAAAATGAAATGAAATGCCCTGATACAAACGATGATTGTATGTGAATGAACAACTATTCTAAACAGAGATAAACATCTGAGAGCCATATCGACCTTAATCCCATCATACTTTACCTGTTTTTTGATGTGCCAATAAAAGCACCTTTTTTCACAAATCCAGTGAGTCCATGACTGTTTTGAATTTTATATTTACATTCGCCTGCACCCTGGTAGATGCCGCTTGAGTGGGAGTGCGCTCTCTTTTGCAATTTACATATATATATATATATATATATATATATATATATATATATATGTTAAGGCTCCTTATTTTAAATATGGATGTCCCAAAATTCAAATTAATGTTTTCATGACCTTAAACCCGTTAAAATGGCTATGGCTAAAATAATAAGCAACCGCTATTTTCATTTTTTTGTGTGTGTATTAGTGCTCGCAGATTCTTATTTCTCTAATAATTGAAAAAGGCTTAACCCTTTAAGGACACAGCTTTCAGTTTGCTCAATTGTTTTATGACGGAAAAATTCCGTCATATGTCCTTAAGAGTTTACACAGTTAACAATATTCAGCAGTTGTAAAACATTAGATTTCATTTTACACACAGTTACATACTTCTGTATTATGTTTTACCAGCTGTGCAGGTGATAAATGCAAAAACAAATTTTATTGTAAAATATCCCTTTTGTCAACAAGCAAGATGGAACGGCAAATGGCTAGACATGACAGAAAATCCATTTAAAAAATAAAGAACTGTAAATTACAATCACAAAAAATATGAAATAAAAAAAAACAACAACATATTAATGAGATTGCTAAATGCTATTACTAAATGTTGAGGTTGTGATTTCCCTTAGCTCATGTTTCCTACAGATTTTGTTAGTGGTATAAGATATTGTGTAAAAGGTTATGAAATACATATACAAATGCAAATTTATGTCCTAGCCAATACCGACAGACTATACAATAGTGATTGATAGATGTAAACAAGTCAGAAATGCTTTTTTTATAATCACAATTTTTAAAACCATTTAGTTTGGCCAAATTTAATTCACACAGGCATTCGGTTCGGATGAATATTGGATTTGGATTAGTTACCATTATTTCCAATGGAAACAGTTAATATAGGCAATTAATATATACAAAATCTTACATTATAGGATTCAAATGATTAAAAGAACCTATTTTTCAATGTTAAAAGAACATACAACTCCTATCTGACTAAAATCTAGCATTTAGTGCCTTAAAGGCTGTCCCTTACCATAGTCCTTTAGTAATATTATGACAGGATTGGACAAGGAATGATGGACAAATGAATGGCAAGACCCCCTGTACATCATTACAAACAAACTAGCTTATTACCAAACATTATAATTCCTGGCCCCCATGCCTGCTTCTTTTGTTTTAGGTACTGAAAAACCAACATATAATTTGTGTCAGTTGCTCCCAATAAGTGCAAAAAAGACTGAAAACATCTTCAGCACGCACATGTGAAATGGCACAACAGTGAAAGGGTTAAAACACCAAACCTTTTTTTCTTTGATTCCAATTTGGTCTATGGATTCTGGTATATAAGATGCTGTGAATAAATAATCATAGTCAAAATCACCTTTATGGTATTTCTAAAATTACACAAAGTTTTACCAATATTTACCAATATTTACCAAGCCCGTCTTCACTAAATAATGACAGACCAGGACTTGATATTATCCTTATCTGAGCACAGATTTCTGATAATGTATATATATATATATATATATATATATATATATATATATATATATATATATATATATATATATATATATATATATATATATATATATATATATATGAATATATATACATGTATAGGCAGGGGTGGAAAAATATCACTATGGTTTACTAGTCACGGGTTTAAAACTACTTGCCCAGAGGGAAAAAGTTACTTGTCCACTCATTGTTAAAGATAGTAAAAAATAATCCGCTGCTATTAAGCCCTGGGTATAAGTGTATACCGATAAACAGAAATATGTATTTACAATAAAATTAAAATTTTTCTATACGTGATGAACATTAGAATGTTAAATACACAGTAAAACATGTTAAATATTAAAATATTATTATAAAATTATTATCTAGACACACACACACATATATATATATAAATATATAAATAGCCTTTGCAGTCAAATACATAAATATATACCATATACCTTTGAACCCTTATAAATATGTTTTATGAATATTTATTTGACTACATTTTCTCAGATAGCATTTATATAAGTGTAGCAGTATATTTTAATGTATTTATGTTTTGTTTGGTGTAACTATTATTTTATCCCTAACTATTTACGTGAGGTCTTCAGTCGTCCTAACCTGGCACTTGTTTAATTTTATTGCCCTCAAGCAAGCGCGCTTACTTTCAACTTGTAATACACACACAAATAAATGTGCCCATGCTATTATTTTATCATGCATGCTAATGTTAGTGCGCCACTTGTACTCTAGCCCATAAACGCATAAATACAAATGTAATGGTATCGTGGGGACTTTGCAGCGGACTTTGCAATGGGTTAAGAGTTATTAGAAAAGGGGGCTTATGGCGAATTCGGGTTAGCTTGAGTATGGGTGTTAGTTTTTATTTACCCACTTTTATCTCTCCATTGAAGTCTGTGGTAGAGTAAATTAACACAGTTGTGATATTCTAACTTTTGCTATTTCTGCACCTCGGGTTAGCGTGTGATATGTGTGCAAAGAGCGGATGTCGAGCAGATTTAGATTGTGTGCGGGGGCTTTAACTGTTTTATTCCTATGTTTTCACTGTTCCAGAGAAAACACACACTCGTTTTTATTTATTTTTTCAAGCAAGGCTATTTTTTTCAATCTGTCAGTCAACAAACAATGTATCTTTCAGTAAATATAAATGACAATTTTAGTGTCCTTCAATATAATTTTTACAATCACAAAAAAAAAAAAAATCAAGAAAATATTTTTGAAGTATAAACAATTTTTAGAAAATCAGTTTTTAAAACAATAGTCTAACAGAAGTTTGTTTTTAATATTTAATTTAATTACCATAAATTTAACTTACCAACAGTAAACCTCCTGATTTTTTGGTGTGTCTTATTTTCATCTTGAGATTGATGGCTTGCCAAACTTAACTTAGATACGATTCTGAAGCTATATCTTCTTTTGGCAGTATCCTTTCCAAATATATATATAAAAAAATAATCCGTATATAGAGTTTTAATTCTATATTTTTAATGCATGCTAAAATAGTATATTGGCCATGTAAAATGAAAAGATTTTTATTTCATGAAATCAAAATGCAGTATGGATTATGTTGGTGTACATGCTGATTGATTTTAGGGCTGTGTAATGCATTTTTTAATGATGCAAGTTACTGTAAACAGTACCTCTAGAAACATTTATATTTGCAAAAACAAAATTTACAACTGTGTTAATTTTTTTTAAATTTAAGTAGCACAGACAAGACTATGAAAACGTGTTACAAAAATAATTCTGTAAAAAGCAACTGTATTAAAGGAAAGGAGGGAAATAAGAAAAGATAAAAACGCATTCTCTATAGTGCTTAAAAAAATTAGCCCAACAGGTAGATAGATAGATAGATAGATAGATGATAGATAATCAAACAGGATGTCACCAGGATTGACTAGCAGACAAATGTAATCTCGTGGATCAGAAGATTCCACCAATGTGTAGGAACAGCATATAGGGAGAGCTTAAATAGACATGAAACCCACATTTTTTCTTTCATGATATAGAAAGAGCATACAATTATAAACAACTTTCTAATTTACTTCTATTATCTAATCTGCTTCATTCTCTTGATATTTTTTGCTGAAAAGCATATCTAGATATGCTTAGTAGCTGCTGATTGGTAGCTGCACATAGATGCTTCCTGTGATTGGTTCACCGTGTGCATTGGTATTTCTTCATTAAAGTATATCTAAAGAATGAAGCAAATTAGGTAATAGAAGTAAATTGGAATGTTGTTTAAAATTGTATTATCTACCTTAATCATGAAAGAAAATGTTTGGGTATATTGTCCCTTTAAGAGATGTTGGCTCCGCTAACATCCCGTGGCAACTGTTTTTAACCATTCTTACCATTACTTGTAATACCAGATTGTGCACTATTACTAGTGCAGGCCCACAATAGCGCACCTTGGGCTATCAATAGAGCTCCACTTGTTATCTGGGCCTAAATATTTTAGTTAGAATTAAAAAATGTAGGGTTGGTGTTAAACCTTTTTTTTGTCTGTATTGATATTACTATATTTGCTGCGTTGTTATTTATTTTACTTTTACAACAGATTTTTCTTTTTTTTTTTTTACATTATTATCAATACAGTCAATAGTACCATTTTTTAATTATTATTTTTTTGATGATAACTTTTTGAATTACATGCAGAGCTCACTAAATCGTTGCTTTATTGCAATAGTATCTATAGCCATTTCAAATATTTAACAAAACAGATTCAGAGTTTTTTTATATTCCTGTAGAAAGTTTGCTTCCATTTAACTAAAATATTCAGAAACCATAATTTATATTTATTAAATTTGAATTCAAGAAAGATATCAGAATTTATATTTACTGTGTATGTTGAAAATTTCAGTCATTAGTGTATGGGATGCTTTTTGGGGTATTAAGGGTTAATAGAACTTTATGTGCTTTAAGTGATGGTAAATTCTAGCATTTTAAAAACGCTAGGATTTAACTTCACTAAAAATAAAATAAAGGCGACCTTCAGTCATCATTTTAAAAAAAAACTGATGAATAGGTAACTTTTTTTGCCTCAGTTTCAGTGCTAACCTAAGCGCCTCAGCCCCCCCCCCCCTCCCCCCACGGCACAGCTTAGTTTTTCAGTAAAGTGACATCACGGCTATTGGTGGAAACGTCACCTCACTGAAAAATCGGATCTGTGCCGTGGGTGGCCAGAGGCGCTTAGGTTAGCACTGAAGCTGCAGCGAAATATAGGTACATAATAATTCGTTTTTTTAAACTGATGAATGAAGGTCGCCTTTATTTTTCATAATGGTAAATCCTAGCATTTTGAATTGCTAGAACCTACCCATCACTTTAAATGCAAACTTATATTTCCATTTATGTTTTTAGATTATGTACTAAACTCTAATATTTCTTTATTGAATTATTTGCTTTACTGAAATAGTAAAAATTACATATTTAGCAATAACAATATTTATTTTATATATATTTAGCAGATCCTACCTGTAATGATGGCAAACCAAATTCTTTAGTGTCTAAGGACACATATCTTTTTGTCATCAAGCCACATGGATACCATTCATTAAGTTCATCTGAAAAGAAAAAGACAAAAAAACAAACAAACATATAAATAATATATTGACTTATTACAGTATATATATGAAGCAACTGTTTTGATTTACTAAGGCTTATACGATTATATGCAAGGTTCTACTTTACACTGCCTAGAACCAAAAAATATATAATCTAAAAATGAGCATTTAATTGTGACCAGAATCACAAAAGCATTTAGTAAACCAGATTCATTATTCACCTTAATCAATCAGGATTGTGAACAGGTAGACTGTCAAAACTGTACCAATATATTTTTAAGCTCCATTGATCCATAATCCCTATTGGTTAACCTGATTTACTAATCAGGATTGCTAAATTATCTATGTATAGCGTAGAAAACAACTTTGAAGAACCAGGATGTGGAGAGGATAAAGATGAAGAGAACCAGTTGCTGCTGACCTGAAGATGGAAGACTCTTCAAATGGAGACAGTGAGGGGTGTTTTGATTAATTTTTTAAGTAAGGTAATATTTTTTTACATTTGTTGAATTTGGCAGTTTAGGTGATGGCATGTTGTGTGAGAGTGATATCTAGAAGATCAGACTCATAGGGTCTCCCTAAAGTATAATTTCCAGGTACCAATCTATAATTAAAAAAAAAATATATAATTACAAGAGGCACTGGCAAAAAATAATTCGTTTCAGCGCTTGGTTCTGCTGCTGCTTGAACCTTAACGTTTTGTGATGTCACAAGACCTTCAAATTACTTTAATTACTTGCAACGCCATAATATCTATCAGGCATCTAAAGAAAGAGCGATGTATTCCTCAAAATTTTATTTTTTATATTTGTACCTTACAATATTTTTGTAGCTCTGATTATTTTCAATTGTTGATACATTTCTAGAAATCAGATATAAAAATATATTATGGCACAAAATAATTAATTATATCAATTGGAAACTGACAAAGCATACTTCCTTAACATGAGAAACCTGTCTGACTGAATAAAATATCCCTTATTACAAGAAACTTTAGGCAATCAATAGTAGTTTCCAAACATTAAAAGAGAAAAAGCCAAGCCGTTATCTAAAACTTCCAAAATTCCTGGTTAAAAACTAAAATCTGGAAATGAGGTGGAAGTGTGGGGCAAGCAGAGAAGAGAGTGCCATACTTTCTATGTAATTTATACATTGGAGGTACAGTTGTTGAGTTATTTAAGGCTTCAAACACCTAAACAGAAGTAAAATATATACAACCACAGTAAATGTTATAAATTTTTACAAAGTTTCCATTGAAGTGGTACATTTTTTAAACTGGTGGTAACATAAAAATCCTCCATAGACTTTACCTCCTTAACCACCATTGATGTACCCTATGCACATATAGGCACCGGAAATAGCGATGTCAGCATGCCCTTGGAAGTTAGGAAAGCTGCGCTTGTAAAATCCTTAAGGACCTCGGACAAACAGGGTACGTTGGTCGTTAAGGGGTTTATGGAGATAAATGTTTTTATTAACAGTTTCCAAAATTTACCACATCACTGGAAACTAGGCCTATGGGCTCATTTCTGCAATTGGGTTTGCGTAAGCTCGCAGAACAAAAAAAAATGCAGTCTGGAGACATTATGCTTATCGGTAGTTTCTGATGATGTTTTGCACCATTACCAGCAGCCACATCCTATAGGAAATAATAGAAGCCAAAAAGCGCAAAGTTAAAACCTGTTTCACTAAATGTGCAAACAGGTAAAACACTGCCTGTAGCTGCTGTTAATGGGGCTGATATATCATCGGACTGTCCGACATGATCCGCGTCGGCATTTATCATTGCACAAGCAGTTCTAGTGAACTGCTTGTGCAATGCTGCCACCTGCAGATTCGCAGCCAATCGGCCGCTATCAGGGAGTGTCAATCAGCCCGATCGTATAGGATCCAGGTGGATTGATGTCCGCAGCCTCAGAGCAGGCGGACCAGTTAGCAGCGGTCTCGCGGAAACAGGGGCATCAAGCTTCGTTCAGAGCTTGATAATTCAGCTACTCTGCCTCAAACATTATGGCATGCTGAACTAGGTGTAAAGAGGAAAAATAAGCTTTTTGGGGCCTTTTTTCCATTAAGACCTTTAATTTTGCACAAAATGTTTTTTTTATTTATTTATATTTATAAATTTTATTAAAAGAAATGAAATTACAGCAATTTGTGAAAACACAAAGCAAACACAAACATTTTCGCATATATCATCTAAGGATTGTATGCACATAATGGGCAGGTTAATGTCCATCTCAGTATCCATAGTCCAACAATTTGAATTAAAGAAATAAATAAATAATCTAACATGTTCAATGAGGTCTTTAACAGCTTCTTTTGGTGTTTGATCGATCTTATATAGCAAGGATAAGCCATATAGTTAGTATCTTAGACTTAGATCTAATAAACAGTATAAACAGGACTTATAGATTTTATAAACTGTAGTGAACCATAGGAACTGGTAGCAGTGGCTGATAGGTAACTAGTTAGATCACCTCTATTATAATCAGCTCGAGGCGATAATTCCAGGTGAGGTAAAGGGTATTAGGGAAAAGAGAGAGAGGGGGGTAACAGTAAATATTACACATAAAAATAAAATTTAACAAAAAATTAAAGGGACACTGAACCAAAAATTTTTCTTTCGTTATTCAGATAGAGCATTCAATTTTAAGAAGCTTTCTAATTTACTCCTATTATCAATTTTTCTTCGTTCTCTTGCTATCTTTATTTGAGAAAGAAGGCATCTAAGCTTTTTTTTTTGGTTCAGATCTCTGCACAGCACTTTTTTATTGGTGGATGAATTTATCCATCAATCAGCAAGGAAAACCCAGGTTGTTTACCAAAAATGGGACGGCATCTAAACTTACATTCTTGCATTTCAAATAAAGATACCAAGATAATGAAGAAAAATTGATAATAGGAGTAAATTAGAAAGTTGCTTAAAATGTCATGCTCTATCTGAATCACAAAAGAAAAAAAATGTGGGTTCAGTGTCCCTTTAACCCCTTAATGACCACAGCACTTTTCCATTTTCTGTCCGTTTGGGACCAAGGCTATTTTTACATTTCTGCAGTGTTTGTGTTTAGCTGTAATTTTCCTCATACTCAATGACTGTACCCACGCATATTATATACCGTTTTTCTCGCCATTAAATGGGCTTTCTAAAGATACCATTATTTTTATTATATCTTATAATTTACTATAAAAAAAATATAAAATATGAGGAAAAAATGGAAAAGAACGCAGTTTTTCTAACTTTGACCCCCAAAATCTGTTACACATCTACAACCACCAAAAAACACCCATGCTAAATAGTTTCTAAATTTTGTCCTGAGTTTAGAAATACCCAATGTCTACATGTTCTTTGCTTTTTTTGCAAGTTATAGGGCAATAAATACAAGTAGCACTTTGCTATTTCCAAACCACTTTTTTTCAAAATTAGCGCTAGTTACATTGGGACACTGATATCTGTCTGGAATCCCTGAATATCCCTTGACATTTATATATATTTTTTTAGAAGACATCCCAAAGTATTGATCTAGGCCCATTTTGGTATATTTCATGCCACCATTTCACTACAAAATGCGATCAAATAAAAGAAAATGTTCACTTTTTCACAAATGTTTTCACAAACTTTAGGTTTCTCATTGAAATTATTTACAAACAACTTGTGCAATTATGGCATACATCATTGTAAATGTTTCTCTGGGATCCCCTTTGTTAAAAAATAGCAGACATATATGGCTTTGGCATCGCTTTTTGGTATTTAGAAGGCCGCTAAATGCCGCTGCGCACCACACGTGTATTATGCCCAGCAGTGAAGGGGTTAATTAGGGAGCATGTAGGGAGCTTGTAGTTTTAATTTTAGCTTTAGTGTAGTGTAGTAGACAACCCAAAGTATTGATCTAGGCCCATTTTGGTATATTTCATGCTACCATTTTACCGCCAAATGCGAACAAATAAAAATAAAACGTAAAATTTTCCCAATTTTAGGTTTCTCACTAAAATTATTTACAAACAGCTTGTGCAATTATGGCATAAATGGTTGTAAAAGCTTCTCTGGGATCCCCTTTGTTCATAAATAGCAGACATATATGGCTTTGGCTTTGCTTTTTGGTAATTAGAAGGCAGCTAAATGCCGCTGCGCACCATACGTGTATAATGCCCAGCAGTGAAGGGGTTAATTAGGGAGCTTTTAGGGAGCTTGCAGGGTTAATTTTAGCTTTAGTGTAGGTATCAACCTCCCACATGACACATCACACCCCCAGATCCCTCCCAAACAGCTCTCTTCCCTCCCCCACCCCACAATTGTCCCCACCATCTTAAGTACTGGCAGTAAGTCTGCCAGTACTAAAATAAGAGTTTTTTTTTTTTTGGGGGGGGGAAGGTTTAAATAATAATTCTGTTCTGTAGTATCCTCCCTTAGCCCCCAACCTCCCTGATCCCCCCCAAACAGCTCTCTAACCCCCCCTCTCTCTGCCTTATTGCGTCATATTGGGAACTGGCAGCTGTCTGCCAGTGCCCAGTTTGAAATCAAATATGGTTATTTTTATTTATTTTTAAAAAAAATAATATTTTCTGTAGTGTAGCTGCCCTCCCTCAACCCCCAACCCCCCAACCCCTGCCAGATCGCTAAATTGTTCCATAGTGTAGGGTTCCCACCCGCCCGCACGCGCGCACCCGCTCCCACACACGTGCGCACCTGCACTCGATCCTGCCCCCCTTCCCACCGATGGCCGCCCACCCGCCTCCCTGGGTAAGCTCCCACCCACCAGCGAACATGGCCATCAATGGCCGATGCAGAGAGGGCCACAGGGTGGCTCTCTCTGCATCGGACGGCTAAAAAATGTTATAGCAGGATGCCTCAATATCAAGGCATCACTGCTATAACATGAAAGCAGTTGGAAGTGATCAGGATCGCTTCCACTGCTTTCAAAGACCAACGACGTACAGGGTACGTCCTTGGTCATTAACTGCATTATTTTGCAGGACGTACCCCATACGTCGTTGGTCGTTAAGGGGTTAAAGCAAAAAAAAAAATCTTTAAATTCTTTGATTATTTTTTAGGTGACCAAATCACTTTACCTAGCTCAAAAAAAACACCAAAAAACACCAACACTTCAACTAGCTACCGTTTCTTTGCCTCTCCAGAAAATCAAAGGTAAGGAGCGCAGGCGCAAAACTTAACTTTTATAATCTAAGGTCGGGTCACCATAGCAACAAACTTGTTATGGCAATATTTCAATGGCAATATTTCAAAGAAATTTGTAGTCGGATCGAAGCGCTAACACAAAAGACTGACTGCACGCATTGAGCAAAATATTTAAATGAAAAGCTGGTACTAAAATGGAAACTTAAACTACTTTTAGCTGTAAGAAACTTACAGCTGCATTTTTACTGAGTCAATATAAAGAGCCCTAAATAAATAATGACAATGTATGCTTAATGTGGCTGTAGGGACAGTATACACCAGAATTGTTATTGTTTTAAAAGATAGATAATCCCTTTTTACCCATTCCCCAGTTTTGCATAACCAACACCGTTATATTTATATATTTTTTACCTCTGTGATTATCTTGTATCTAAGTCTCTGCAAACTGCCCCTTTATTTCAGTTCTTTTGACAGACTTGCAGTTTAGCCAATCAGTGATGGCTCCCAGGTAACTTCACGTGCATGAGCACAGTTTTATCTATATGAAAAACATGAACTAACACCCTCTAGTGGGGAAAAACCTGTTAAAATGCATTCTTAAGAGGCGGCCTTCAAGGTCTAAGAAATTAGCATATGAACCTCCTAGGTTTAGCTTTCAACTAAGAATACCAAGGCCTAGATTTGGAGTTTGGCGGTAGATGGGCTGTTAACGCTCCGCAGGCTTTTTTCTGGCCGCACCATAAAATTAACTCTGGTATCGAGAGTTCAAAAAAATGCTGCGTTAGGCTCCAAAAAAGGAGCGTAGAGCATTTTTACCACAAATGCAACTCTCGATACCAGAGTTGCTTACGGACGCGGCCAGCCTCAAAAACGTGCTCGTGCACGATTCTCCCATAGGAAACAATGGGGCTGTTTGAGCTGAAAAAAAACCTAAACCTAACAAAAAGCAGCGTTCAGCTCCTAACGCAGCCCCATTGTTTCCTATGGGGAAACACTTCCTACGTCTGCACCTAACACTCTAACATGTACCCCGAGTCTAAACACCCCTAACCTTACACTTATTAACCCCTAATCTGCCGCCCCCGCTATCGCTGACCCCTGCATTATATTATTAACCCCTAATCTTCCACTCCGTAAACCGCCGCAACTTACATTATCCCTATGTACCCCTAATCTGCTGCCCCTAACACCGCCGACCCCTATATTATATTTATTAACCCCTAACCTGCTCCCCACAACGTCGCCGCCAGCTACTTACAATAATTAACCCCTAATCTGCCTAGCGGACCTGAGCGCTACTATAATAAAGTTATTAACCCCTAATCCGCCTCACTAACCCTATCATAAATAGTATTAACCCCTAATCTGCCCTCCCTAACATCGCCGACACCTAACTTCAATTATTAACCCCTAATCTGACGACCGGAGCTCATCGCTACTATAATAAATGGATTAACCCCTAAAGCTAAGTCTAACCCTAACACTAACACCCCCCTAACTTAAATATAATTTAAATCTAACGAAATTAATTAACTCTTATTAAATAAATTATTCCTATTTAAATCTAAATACTTACCTGTAAAATACATCCTAATATAGCTACAATATAAATTATAATTATATTATAGCTATTGTAGGATTTATATTTATTTTACAGGCAACTTTGTAATTATTTTAACCAGGTACAATAGCTATTAAATAGTTAAGAACTATTTAATAGTTACCTAGTTAAAATAATAACAAAATTACCTGTAAAATAAGTCCTAACCTAAGTTATAATTAAACCTAACACTACCCTATCAATAAATTAATTAAATAAAATACCTACAATTACCTACAATTAACCTAACACTACACTATCAATAAATAAATTAAATACAATTGCTACAAATAACTACAATTACATAAACTAACTAAAGTACCAAAAATAAAAAAGAACAAAGTTACAAAAAATAAAAAAATATTTACAAACATAAGAAAAATATTACAACAATTTTAAACTAATTACACCTACTCTAAGCCCCCTAATAAAATAACAAAGACCCCCAAAATAAAAAAAAATCCCTACCCTATTCTAAATTAATAGAGTTAAAAGCTCTTTTACCTTACCAGCCCTGAACAGGGCCCTTTGCGGGGCATGCCCCAAGAAAATCAGCTCTTTTGCCTGTAAAAAAAAACATACAATACCCCCCCCCAACATTACAACCCACCACCCACATACCCCTAATCTAACCCAAACCCCCCTTAAATAAACCTAGCACTAAGCCCCTGAAGATCTTCCTACCTTGTCTTCACCATCCAGGTATCACCGATCCGTCCTGGCATCCGGTGCTGAAGAGGTCCAGAAGAGGCTCCAAAGTCTTCCTCCTATCCGGCAAGAAGAGGACATCCGGACCGGCAAACATCTTCTCCAAGCGGCATCTTCGATCTTCTTCCATCCGGTGTGGAGCGGGTCCATCTTGAAGCAGCCGACGCGGATCCATCCTCTTCTTCCGGCGTCTCCCGACGAATGACGGTTCCTTTAAGGGACGTCATCCAAGATGGCGTCCCTCGAATTCCGATTGGCTGATAGTATTCTATCAGCCAATCGGAATTAAGGTAGGAATATTCTGATTGGCTGATGGAATCAGCCAATCAGAATCAAGTTCAATCCTATTGGCTGATCCAATCAGCCAATCAGATTGAGCTCGCATTCTATTGGCTGATCGGAACAGCCAATAGAATGCGAGCTCAATGTGTGTTAGGGGCAGCAGATTAGGGGTACATAAGTATAACGTAGGTTGCGGTCGGCAGATTAGGGGTTAAGGGGCAGCAGATTAGGGGTACATAAGTATAACGTAGGTTGCGGTCGGCAGATTAGGGGTTAAAAAAATGTAATCGAGTTGCGGCGATGTGGGGGGACCTCGGTTTAGGGGTGCATAGGTAGTTTATGGGTGTTAGTGTACTTTAGAGTACAGTAGTTAAGAGCTTTATGATCCGGCGTTAGCCCAGAAAGCTCTTAACTCCTGCTATTTTCCTGCGGCTGGAGTTTTGTCGTTAGAGCTCTAACGCTCACTTCAGAAACGACTCTAAATACCGGCGTTAGGAAGATCCCATTGAAAAGATAGGATACGCAATTGACGTAAGGGGATCTGCGGTATGGAAAAGTCGCGGCTGAAAAGTGAGCGTTAGACCCTTTAATCACTGACTCCAAATACCGGCGGTAGCCTAAAACCAGCGTTAGGAGCCTCTAACGCTGGTTTTCACGGCTACCGCCAAACTCTAAATCTAGGCCCAAGAGAACAAAGAAAAATTGGTGATAAAAGTAAATTGGAAAATTGTTTAAAATTACATGCCCTATCTGAATCATGAAAGTGTTTTTTGGACTAGACTGTCCCTTTAAGTAATTTTTTATATTTATTTAACAAAGAAAATCAAAGTATTACATATTCATTTTATTAATATAATTTTGGGTAATTTTAAAATATATTTAATGTCCACATGCTTATTTGCAGTCATAATTGAACATTCAGATTATTGTTTTTAAGTGTAATTTGAGTTATATTGTTTAAACTGTATTTGAACATTGAAAAAATATATACGAAGATTCATTAAAAAAAAAAGCCAAGAAAGGATTTTTTAGAAGAGATCAAGGTTGTTGAGATAGAATAGTCCAAAATCACGTGAAAACCGTTTGAAAGGTGTTATACTGATTTAAATACTTTTCTGACTTCTTTTAATTGTGTTTTCATGATGCAAAACCATCAACTCCCACAATAGGTGCAAACTCCAGAAATTATAGCTAAAATCTTTTTTGTTGTTGTTGCTATTTATTATCTTTTGCTGGATATTTATGAGTGTTATAATATGGCTTGAAATTCAAAATCTTCAAAAGGCATGATCATTTACAAAACTATGTGGCACATGGAACATTAATTAAACAATGGTTACGGAAACGTGTAGCTAGAATATAGTATATTTATCAATTCAGTTTGTTTTATTTTCTATCTTAAATATTATTTTCATAAAAAACAAGTTGGATATTAATGAGGGGCAATATTTATTAATATAGACCTGGGCTTTTTCAATTCTAGTTCTGAGGGTCCCATAACCGGTCATATTTTCAGGATTACCTTGTGTAAGAGCAGGTTACTAAAATTAGTTATTGATCAGCTGATTATATCACCTGTGCTATAGTCCAGTTATTCTAAAAATCTAGCCTGTTAGGGGATCCCAAGAATTGGAATTACCAAATCTGATATAAACCACCCAAAACATAAATATACTGTTGAACATTCTAATTGATCATATGCAAAGCATGTAATGAGAATTTCAGGTAAGATATTATAAGAAGTCCTAATAATAATTCTTTATAATATGGAGTCATCGTAAAGAGTGTGTTTGGATAATTGTTTGTTGCACAAGATAATAATATTTCAAGTGCAGCTTTGATTTATTTGGGTTTGATATAAGCTTTCAGTATTAAGCAATGCAGACAAGCTTAGTAATTGTTAACATCTGCTTTCATTGAGCTGTATTTTGTGCTTCGATAGCATTCTTACTTCTTGGGTAGTGCCTCTAGAATATTAGCAATGCCACTGGATAAATGCCATCATGCCTTTCATGGGTGAGGCAGCCTCGGGACCTAGCATGTTCTCAATAACGAGACTTGAGAAGGGTTTGTGCCACAATATTAATTAATCACAATGAACAAATGAAGCTGATTTGGTAGTAAAATGTACAGTGTATATTGGCTCTTTATTCCTGATCTATTTATGCTTATAATTGGTTTAGCAACAATAAATATATATATATATATATATATATATATTAATTTTAACAAAAATAGGATAAATAATTAATGATTTTTAAAGAATTGATAGGTGATGCATACATGGATGAAAAACCTGTAGTGTCCATATCTCTCAATGTAATTTTATTATTTATGGATTTAAATATTTTTTATGATGTATAAAAATACTATTCTCAGAGACATTTTCATTACCATGCATTATCACTCACAAGCATTTAATCATATATTATGGATTATTCTAATTATTCATGATAGTTGTAGTATATATGAAAAAATAAATATGTATGAGAAAAGTTTTGTAAATGCATTTTAATATTATATAGATTGTAAACCCAGTCTTATGGATTTTCATGTTGTCTATTGTCTTAATTATTTACTTCTATGACAACTGATATTCATCTTCAAAGCAGGAATACATTTCATAAATGATTACCTTTAGCAAAGAGAATATGTTATTAATTGCTGCTGGTGCAGTTGTGTGTGTTTGTGTACGAAGAGACTAAAAAGTGAAAAAAATTATATTAGTATTTATTTATTTAAAAAGAGACAAAAATAAGAACATGGGAATGGAAAGTTATATCAAACTATTTAAATAAAAAATAAGAAAATAAATTATTAGGGCAAGATTACAAGTCACATGGCAAATCAGTTATATGCGTTATATGACTTTTTCGCATTTGGAGTTGCGTAGCTATTACAGGTTGCAAAATAACTTATTTTGAGCGCTTCTTAAGACGCGTAATCCAAACAGTCAAATCATGTGCACATTCCCGTATTTCCCAAAGAAGTCAATGGAGAAGACAACCTAATCTTTTGCGCAAAGCCCATGACGTATTCTTGAAAAGTGTACACGAAAATGTGAATATTTCATATTGCAAAAATGTTTTCGTAACAGAATATGCTCTATTTATTTATAAATAAATATATCTCTATATATGTGATTATTTTTGGACAGATATATCTATTTATAGAGAGATATGTATATGAATATATATGTCTATATATATCGAGATCTATATGTGAAATATCTCTTTGAAAATCCCTCTGAGATATTGTTTAATGTGCATTAGATTGTATTGTAAAATCTTTTCATTATCTCCATAGTTAAACATATCTCTATACATATAAATCCATGTTTCTCTATGTATGTGTATGTATGTCAATGTAAAATCCCTGCGTCAGCTTAATTTTTCTAAAACCCGAGATCTCCTATAATTGAACCCTTATAACTTTTGTGTGCAATATTTTTTGGGAATAATTTTTATTAGACAGTGTTAAAGGGACAGTCTACAATAGAATTGTTATTGTTTTAAAATATAGTTAATCTCTTTATTACCCATTCCCCAGTTTTGCTTAACCAACACAGTTATATTAATATACTTTTTACCTCTGTGATTACCTTGTATGTAAGAACCTTCTTCCAGCCCCCTGATCACATGACTGTGACTGTTTATTATCTATTGTCTTGTATTTAGTATTGTCTTGTGCTAAATCTTAAATAACTTTCTGTGCCTGTACACAGTGTTATCTATATGGCCCATGTGTACTTTCTGTCTCTTTGAGTTGAAAAGGAATTTAAAAAGCATGTGATAAGAGGCAGCCCTCAAAGGCTTAGAAATTAGCATATGAGTCTGCCTAGGTTTAGTTTCAACTAAGAATACCAAGAGAAAAAAGCAAATTTGATGATAAAAGTAAATTAGAAAGTTGATTAAAATTAAAAGTTATATCTGAATAATGAAAGTTTAATTTTGACTAGACTGTGCAACTGTACTTTTATGTTGCGCAAATCTGTTAACTACAGCTCTTCGAGCGTGGAAAGGATTGTTGTGTAAAAGGCGGATGCGTGCACACAATCACTATTTTTCAAGACTTGTAATAGGTGCGCAATGAAAATTGATTGTGAAAATACCATATCGCACACGGAAAACTCATAACGCATGACATGTAATCTTGCCCTTAGATTTTTATCTACAGAGTAGACATAAATATACAAATACCTAGACATTTTTAAAAAGATAAAATAGTGTCTTTAATCAAAAGGTTAAAATATAAGAGATATAAATACTCTGCCAATTATTAACCAAGGAAACAATAGAATATCAGAATTTAAAAGCACATCATTACTATAAGAATATATCCCACTTATGTCCATAATGAAAAGGTCAAACATGATAATATATGATAAGCATATACCCCCAAAACCTTATTTTTACCCCTAAAATGTACTTTGTTATCAAAGTCCCCATGCCATCATCTTTTAGCAAGGAAATTGATAAATGTATCCATGCCTTTCTGCAGAATATTGTGATTATGAAAAGCAATATCAGAGGACCAAAACTAACATAAGGTGCTAGTATAGTATATATAGGTATAGATATATTTTGCAAAAAAAAAAATCAGAAATATGTATTTAATAATAAATAGAACATATTATTCTATGTGAAAATTGGAATATGAGACATTAAAGGGACAGTATACACCAATTTCCATATAGTATAATAATAGACTACTATAAAGAAGAATATGCACAGATCCTGATATAAAAATCCAGTATAAATATATTGAGAAGCTCCCAGTTTAGCTCTGTTTATGAGGTTAGGCTGGGACACCCACTGAAAGGGGCTGTGGAAACAATAACAGAAGACATCCCACTCCCCTGCATATGAAAAACAGATTACACAAACATGAGTCAGCAGGAGTCTGTAGACATCATTACACATCAGTATACATTGTTAAAAAAAACACACCCCGAGATGGGCTATATAAATGGATCATCTTCAAAACATTTATTCAAAGAAAAATCTAGTGTACAATGTTCCTTTAATATTTAATGTGGGGTTAACCCACTTGGTTGAATGCAATCAGGTTAGTGTCACTTGTTCGGTGTTGAAGTCTATAGGGAAATACGTTAACACGGTCACAATATTATAACTTTGGATTTTTCGCACATGGGGTTAATACTCGAGCAAAAACTTTTGACTTTAAAAAAGCCTATGTTAAGCACAGTTAATGCATGAGTGGGAGTGATAATCTAGCCCTTAGTGTGACATCCATTCCCACCTATCATAAACCCCATTCACAAATTTCCCACCCAATGATCCCAAATTCCCCAAAATCATTTAAAAGCCAAGAACCACCCCAACCAATTCCTCATTTAAAAAAATACAATTTACTCCCCTTTGGTACTAAGTGAGAATTGGGTGAGTCTAGCCCCTAACATACTAATTAGACAATATAACAACAAATGCATCTCTATGTGCAATTAGAGAATCAATATAAAAGTGAGGCCAGAAAGATATTAAGGGCCTGATTATCGAAAGCTCTTCACTCTGGTGAGATTACTTAAAGGGACAGTTTACTCAAAAAAATTCTCCCCTTTAATTTGTTCCCAATGATCCACTTTACCTGCTGGAGTGTATTAAATTGTTTACAAGTAGCTCCTTTACCCTTATATTGGCATTTGAAATTGTTAATTTAGCATGTGGTTTCCCCACCTATTCTGAAAGTTTGTGGCCGCGCGTACCAGCTATAGATAAGCTTTGTAAACACAGCCAGCAGAAGAAATTATACTCCCAGTGTGATAAAGCAAAGATAAGGTAATAAAATGTTGATTTTCCATTGTTCTCTCAAAGTACTGGTGATTGTTTTAGGGACAGATATAAGATAAAGAAGCAGGTATATGTGCACAATGTGATACAGTAATGAGATCTGATTATACCTACAAGCTCAACCCATTTTATTAGGCTGTGGCTTCAAAACACAAAATCAGAGCTTTAATATACAGAAATAAACCTTAAAAAGCTAATTTTCATACATATTTTACTCTGCAGTTGGTAAAAAAAGCAATTGTAAACACATTAAGGGAAAAACTATTTTACAGTATACTGTCCCTTTAAGCAGCCTCTTCAGTAGTGTGAGGCCACTCAAAGAACCTTAGAAAGCCAGAGAGCTGTTATCTAGCTGTGTATGGATATTATGGATATGAATAAACATACATTACAATATAATGCTAATATATATATATATATATATATATATATATATATATATATATATATATATATATATATATATATTGCAAGTTTTCTGTCCATGTCAGTGAGTTTTTAAACATTAGGACCTAAGGCTCCACTTCATTTGTTAATAAAAGGTATTACCATTTTTATTTCAAAATAAATTAAATAAATATATTATGGCTAATCAATAAATTCATTCTCAGTAATGGGCAAAAAAGTGTTCCTAAAAATTACCTTTTATGGCTTCTTTTTTGGGACGGTATAAAATTGTGATATCTACAAGATAAATTTATTGATGTCATGCAATATATATACTAGGATGGAAAGGATGACACTCATCAGATGTAAAATTTAATGTACCTTCTAATTAACTATTACAACAACAAACAAACATGAACAATATTGTAAAAGATATTATATTTTTTTATTTTTTTTTCCTGCACCTTCATTCATTCCTAAGTGACATCTTGTGTCCAAATCCAAATGCTCATCTATAATAAATAAATGCAAATTGGGACTATCGACTAGATTCAAAAAAAGATCTGTCATATTATTGCAAACATATTTTACTGAAATTCACGTGCATATGGACAAAGCCATACTTATATTTTTATGCTAATTGCAAAAGAAATCCAGCAAAAACCATGACATATAATTCATGTAAATGAAAGTTTATTGCTTTCTAAGGGCCAGTATACGAATGGAGCATAATCACAATAACGCATTGTATTTTTAGCTCAAATAGTACAAGTGGCACAGTGTTTAAATTATCGCAAATTTGTTTGCTCTAACTTGCGCTTATGTACCCTCCCCATATTCTCAAAGTGCGGCTTTGAGCGGCAATGTGCGCTAGTGTTGCAAGTTGAAAGTAAATGTGATTTCTCAAACGCATTTGCACTTTATGCTCAAACTTTTAACACAACTTGAAAGTTCATGCAAAGAGTTTGACCAGAGGAAACAGTTGCACTAAACTATACTAACACAACCCACATCGCAAACTACCCTGCTACACTATTAATGACTAAACCACCACACCCCCCATCGCAAACTACTCTGCTACACTAATAATCCATAAACTGCCATATAGCCCACCACAAATGACTCTGCTACACCAAGAACCCCTGAGCCATCCTACCCCCACATCTCAAACAGATATAATACCAAACAACAAAAAGACTGTATCCATAGTATGTAAAAATCCCTTTATTGTTAAAGCAAGGGGATCAAACTACAACACAACATTTCGGGGGTATTCCCCTTAATCATTTGATCGTATGATTAAGGGTATCGCCCCTGAAATGTGTTGTAGTTTGATCCCCATGCTTTAACAAAATAAGGGATTTTTACATGCTATGGATACAGTCTTTTTGTCGTTTGCTGTATTATTTGTGGGCTTGGCAGTAGCTCACGGTTGTGAAATAAATGTGATGCAAAATAAAGTACAAAAAGTTCATATAAGGATATATGTGATCTTCCTTAGAATCTCCGGTCTTCTGATGTTTCTTATTTCATCCTCATGAAAAGGAAACAAAAATGTACCACATAGTGTAACTCTGTAACACTATTCAGGAGATAGAGAACACTTGTATGCAAATGGTTACTCACATGGGTTGGAGCTATAGCCAAGCTCAGGGAAATGCGCACACCCACTTTATACTGGTGGGTAAACAGTTACTTTCACAGGATAATAGAATAAAAAGAATTTATTAAAACATATATATAAAAGCGTCACAAGAACTGCATATACACCGTAAACAGGAGAATAAAGCAACAAAGTGCCTATTATTGCTCTAATAAGCGAAGCCCAATGCTGTAAGTCAGTGGATAGGAAAGCAGAAGCTTAATCACAAAACCGTCCACCTTGTGACCAGCGTAGGTTGCTCCTCACACAGGTGTGCAGATAATTGAACAGACGCAATGGAGAGATAATGTTTCCGATGTACGTTTCGCTATTAAGCTTCGTCAAGGAAATGATGTGCGCAAGTCCGTATATCCTTTTAAACCCTTGAGATCTATCAGACCGGATATCCGGTATCTCGTCCTCCATTTTGGAAAAGGGCATCTAGTCCCGAAAGGAATAAAGGCTAATTTGCCTCAATGTGTGGTATCTCTTAGACAATACATAGAACAAACTGTGAACAGATTTACAAAAATATATGCATATACAGATTAAGGAAAATTGATGGTAAAAAGGAGATATCCCTCTCTAAGGATAACATATACTCTATGCTCGATAACATTTCATATTTGCAGAACAGATACAAAATTAACGGACATTTTCTAATTTCATGGTATGTTCATACAAATCCTTATCAACACCTTATGTGTGGTATTAAAACTGTTGTAATTATTATGTTCAATACTATACATCACTTATTAGCTATATCTATATATAACAAAGAAAAGACCGGTAGTTCATATCTATTGCTATTTCCAATCGCTGGCTGCTGTTTACAATTTATAATATCTACAAGCCATCGTGATCACTGGTGGCAATACTGAATAAAAATATAAAAAAATATAAAAATATATAAAATACATGTAAACAGCCTTCTACCTATAATATGTACACCTGTGACCTAATGTATTAACTTCATTCTATAGCAGTACTCATTCTAGTGAAATGCCTCTATTTCACCTAATTGGGCTACCTTAATCACATATATTATTGTAATATATGTGCATAAGGAGCTGGTTACGCAGTGTGTTTTGTTATAAATACAGATGACCTAATTGGACTACCCAGGTCATATACATTATTGTAATATATGTGCACAAGGAGCTGATTACGCAATGTGTTTTGTTATAAATACAAATGACCTAATTGGGCTACCTTGGACATACATATTACCGCAATATATGTGCATAAGAAGCTGATTACATAGTGTGTTTTGTTATGAATACGAATGACCTAAGAGACAGACAAATTGGATGTTCACCTAAATGACCTTACTTTATAGGAAATGATGTAACTCAAAATCTTTATTTAGCCCGTTGGGTATGAAGCTGTCCATAATATGTATCCACTTCATCTCCAAACGACCCAACTGATTTTGTACATGACCTCCTCTCCAACCTTGTTCTACTTTCCTTATGCCCAAAAATTCTAGGTCATTTATCTTTCTATTGTGTTTCCTATCAAAATGTGCCGATAATGTGTGATTTTGATAACCTTTTTCTATATTGTATATATGTTCATTAAGTCTACTTTTCAGAAGTCTGGAGGTACGTCCTATGTATACCAAATCACACGAGCAGCGTAACATATAGATCACATTTTTGCTATTGCAAGGGATGAACTGATTTATATCATAGTTCTTAGTGCCATCTGCTGAGTGGAATTTGTTGCATAGTCTCTGTCCCTTTTTCATTTTATTGCATGCATTGCAAAACTGGCCTCTTCTGAATCCCATTTGAGATGGGAGCAACCAATTTTTTGTTGCAAGCTCAGTGTCACCTACATTTCTCATCCCATGGGAGAGTTGTAATTTTAGATTTGGAACTTTTCTAAACATTATATTTGGTCCCTCTCCTAAAAATTAAGCTAGACTTGAATCCCTGGAGAGAATCCCCCAGTGTCTTTGAATAATCTCTCTTACTTCCTTACTCTGAGTGCTATGTTGAAAAATTAACCTGTTGGCTAAATTATTATTGTTTGTACCTAACCTATTGTTAGTCTTGGTCTTATATTTCAATAACTCTCCCCTCTCTAAGGCCTAGATTTGGAGTTTTGTCGGTAACGACCCGAAAAACTAACGCCGGCTTTTTTCTGGCCGCACCATAAAAATAACTCTGGTATCGAGAGTCCACATAAAGGCTGCGTTAGGCTCCAAAAAAGGAGCGTAGAGCATTTTTAACGCAGCTTCAACTCTCTATACCAGAGTTGCTTACGGTTGCGGCCAGCCTCAAAAACGTGCTCGTGCACGATTCTCCCAAAGGAAACAATGGGGCTGTTTGAGCTGAAAAAAAACCTAACACCTGCAAAAAAGCCGCGTTCAGCTCCTAACGCAGCCCCATTGTTTGCTATGCGGTAACCCTTCCTACGTCTGCACTTAACACTCTAACATGTACCCCGAGTCTAAACACCCCTAACCTTACACTTAACCCCTAATCTGCCGCCCCCGCTATCGCTGACCCCTGCATATTATTATTAACCCCTAATCTGCCGCTCTGTAAACCGCCGCTACTTACATTATCCTTATGTACCCCTAATCTGCTGCCCCTAACACCGCCGACCCCTATATTATATTTATTAACCCCTAATCTGCCCCCCACAACGTCGCCTCCACCTGCCTACACTTATTAACCCCTAATCTGCCGAGCGTACCTGAGCGCTAATATAATAAAGTTATTAACCCCTAATCCGCCTCACTAACCCTATAATAAATAGTATTAACCCCTAATCTGCCCTCCCTAACATCGCCGACACCTAACTTCAATTATTAACCCCTAATCTGCCGACCGGAGCTCACCGCTATTCTAATAAATGGATTAACCCCTAAAGCTAAGTCTAACCCTAACACTAACCCCCCCTAAGTTAAATATAATTTAAATCTAACGAAATAAATTAACTCTTATTAAATAAATTATTCCTATTTAAAGCTAAATACTTACCTGTAAAATAAATCCTAATATAGCTACAATATAAATTATAATTATATTGTAGCTATTTTAGGATTAATATTTATTTTACAGGTAACTTTGTATTTATTTTAACCAGGTACAATAGCTATTAAATAGTTAAGAACTATTTAATAGCTAAAATAGTTAAAATAATTACAAATTTACCTGTAAAATAAATCCTAACCTAAGTTACGATTAAAACTAACACTATACTATCAATAAATTAGTTAAATAAAATACCTACAATTACCTACAATTAACCTAACACTACACTATCAATAAATTAATTAAAAAAACTACCTACAATTAACCTAACACTACACTATCAATAAATTAATTAAATACAATTCCTACAAATAAATAAACTTGCTAAAGTACAAAAAATAAAAAAGAACTAAGTTAAAAAAAATAAAAAAATATCTACAAACATAAGAAAAATATTACAACAATTTTAAACTAATTACACCTACTCTAAGCCCCCTAATAAAACAACAAAGCCCCCCAAAATAAAAAATGCCCTACCCTATTCTAAATTACTAAAGTTAAAAGCTCTTTTACCTTACCAGCCCTGAACAGGGCCCTTTGCGGGGCATGCCCCAAGAAGTTCAGCTCTTTTGCCTGTAAAAAAAAACATACAATACCCCCCCCCCCAACATTACAACCCACCACCCACATACCCCTAATCTAACCCAAACCCCCCTTAAATAAATGATCTTCAGGGGCTTAGTGTTAGGTTTATTTAAGGGGGGTTTGGGTTAGATTAGGGGTATGTGGGTGGTGGGTTGTAATGTTGGGGGGGGTATTGTATGTTTTTTTTACAGGCAAAAGAGCTGAACTTCTTGGGGCATGCCCCGCAAAGGGCCCTGTTCAGGGCTGGTAAGGTAAAAGAGCTTTTAACTTTAGTAATTTAGAATAGGGTAGGGCATTTTTTATTTTGGGGGGCTTTGTTGTTTTATTAGGGGGCTTAGAGTAGGTGTAATTAGTTTAAAATTGTTGTAATATTTTTCTTATGTTTGTAGATATTTTTTTATTTTTTTTAACTTAGTTCTTTTTTATTTTTTGTACTTTAGCAAGTTTATTTATTTGTATTTATTTGTAGGAATTGTATTTAATTAATTTATTGATAGTGTAGTGTTAGGTTAATTGTAGGTAGTTTTTTTAATTAATTTATTGATAGTGTAGTGTTAGGTTAATTGTAGGTAATTGTAGGTATTTTATTTAACTAATTTATTGATAGTATAGTGTTAGTTTTAATTGTAACTTAGGTTAGGATTTATTTTACAGGTAAATTTGTAATTATTTTAACTATTTTAGCTATTAAATAGTTCTTAACTATTTAATAACTATTGTACCTGGTTAAAATAAATACAAAGTTACCTGTAAAATAAATATTAATCCTAAAATAGCTACAATATAATTATAATTTATATTGTAGCTATATTAGGATTTATTTTACAGGTAAGTATTTAGCTTTAAATAGGAATAATTTATTTAATAAGAGTTAATTTATTTCGTTAGATTTAAATTATATTTAACTTAGGGGGGGTTAGTGTGAGGGTTAGACTTAGCTTTAGGGGTTAATCCATTTATTAGAATAGCGGTGAGCTCCGGTCGGCAGATTAGGGGTTAATAATTGAAGTTAGGTGTCGGCGATGTTAGGGAGGGCAGATTAGGGGTTAATACTATTTATTATAGGGTTAGTGAGGCGGATTAGGGGTTAATAACTTTATTATATTAGCGCTCAGGTACGCTCGGCAGATTAGGGGTTAATAAGTGAGGCAGGTGGAGGCGACGTTGTGGGGGGCAGATTAGGGGTTAATAAATATAATATAGGGGTCGGCGGTGTTAGGGGCAGCAGATTAGGGGTACATAAGGATAACGTAGGTGGCGGCGCTTTGCGGTCGGCAGATTAGGGGTTAATAAGTGTAGGCAGGTGGAGGCAACGTTGTGGGGGGCAGATTAGGGGTTAATAAATATAATATAGGGGTTGGCGGTGTTAGGGGCAGCAGATTAGGGGTACATAAGGATAACGTAGGTGGCGGTCGGCAGATTAGGGGTTGAAAAAATTTATTCGAGTGTCGGCGATGTGGGGGGACCTCGGTTTAGGGGTACATAGGTAGTTTATGGGTGTTAGTGTACTTTAGAGTACAGTAGTTAAGAGCTTTATAAACCGGCGTTAGCCCAGAAAGCTCTTAACTACTGACTATTTTCCTGCGGCTGGAGTTTTGTCGTTAGATGTCTAACGCTCACTTCAGACACGACTCTAAATACCGGAGTTAGAAAGATCCCATTGAAAAGATAGGATACGCAATTGACGTAAGGGAAGCTGCGGTATGGAAAAGTCGCGGCTGAAAAGTGAGCGTTAGACCCTATTTTGAGTGACTCCAAATACCGGCGGTAGCCTAAAACCAGCGTTAGGAGCCTCTAACGCTGGTTTTCACGGCTAACGCCAAACTCTAAATCTAGGCCTAAGTTAGCAACTTCATCTATCTTTTCATCCAGAAAAGTACTAGAATAATTTTTTTCCAAAAAACGTTCTTTCAAAACCGAACATCTGTGGAAATTAATCACAAAGAAAAGAGGGTGCCTCCTAGTGCAATATTGCAAGATAATAAACAAAAAATAGAATTTGTGCAAGAAAAATACTCACAAAATAAGCAGCACCTATGTGCTTATTGGGGCAGGCTGGGGAATCACAGTGACCCAGCTACACTGATCCAGCAATTGGATGATGGAGCTTCAATGGAAACAAATGTAGAATCTGAACAAGAAATTAAAAAAGAGATGGGGGAGCTCCTCCTAGTGCAATAATGTAATATAAATGGCACAAATGGACAAACTTGAAGATTGTATACTCACAAAGGGAGCAGCACCTATGTGCTGATTGAGGCAGGCTGGGGAATCACAGTGACCCAGATACACTGATCCTGCAGCAGGACAATGGTTACCAATATCTCCAAACAAACAATCAGGCTTAGACTTCCATAAAAATAACAATTTATTTAAAAATTCAAGGGATGTGAATTGACAACACCCCAATATAAAAACAATTGTTTAAAAACAGTTGCAACTAGTTTCTCAGCTACAAAAGGCTGTTTCCTCATATGAGTAATAAGAGCTATGAAGATTTATCACAAAAAATAGCAGAGAATCTTGACTCCCTTAAGAAAGAAATAAAAAACACTAAAAGAAAGAATTATTTTAGAGATTATGGAGATTATAAGGAAAGAAAAGAAAGGAACTATAAAGCTAAAAATATAAGAGCTAACAACTATAATAATAAGAATAGAAACAACATCGATAGTCGCCAAAATGAAAACGGATCTGGGCATACTAATAGAACTATGAACAAAAACAGTAACACTAATAGACATAATGTGAAAAAGAGAGAGCGTAGACCTCCTCCAATATAAAAGTCAAAAATTTATTCAAATAAGGATAAAATCCTACAGAATAGGAAATAAGAACATGAGAAGAAGGGTTTGACTAGTTTCGGCTTGTGGCCGTAATCATAAACCTAACTGACAACAGAATTAGGGTAAGTTTAAAAAAGGTAATACTCTCTGTCATTGGATCAAATGGGGAATTGATAGAACTTCCCATTTAACTCTTGGCATACTGGATAATAGATCACACATAATTTCAGGTATGTAAAGTTAAATAAATTATATCTGATATAAACAAGACACAAGGAGTTAACATTACATATCCACTAATTATGCATATACATATACATTAAGGTTTAAAAATACACACCATATTCATAGAAGGTTATGTAACAGTTAATTCAGGACAATACTCTGAGTATCAGTATTAGCCGTGTCTTAAGGACAAGAGAAAAACGGTATACAAACTGTGTAATACACCCTTAAAGGAACAGTTAACATAAGATACCATATACAAAGATAGATATTTGTCCTAACAGTGTGTTGCAGAAATGGAGAGTAATATCCTGATAAATAACAATAGTGTGATGTATACATATTCTTATTATTTTGAAATATGTATGAGCATATATATATAGGCTTAGAGCAGGGATAAGTCTCTTAAAATGAATGTAATATAATAAATCCTAATAAATCCTAGGTGTCAGTTTCAAATACATGCATCTCTACCTTTATCCCAATTCCATGTATAGAATGGATAAATAAGCCACCCTGTATATGCATAGTAACCTCATTGCATTCTAGTGTATTCATATAATAATTGATCAGGGTAAAATGGAGTGTTGAGACATTAGACTGTTCTGTAAAGCCTAGAGTAGTCGCCATATAATGCAGTATGAGTGTTAGTAATAAATCTGTCCCATACAAATTGTTTACCAATAACAATATATACAACTGTACATACGCACGAGCACACATATACGTGTGCACGCATATGTGTATAGGTTTAGGTCAAAAAATAATATTAATAAAGGGGATACAGGCCGCAGATGGTTTAAAACAGAACATGTAAAGGGTACGAAGTGAATCAGGTATCAGAAGGACAGTTATGCTTATGAGACCCCTATGCGTATATGGTTTTAAACTAAATAGTTATTGCCAATGATTAATCAGGTCAAATTCTGAATTAAAACCCTCAGGTATTTGAGTCCTGAGTTTAAAAATCCAGAATGTTTCCTGTCTGGCTAGAAGTTTGTCCTTATCACCTCCCCTAGGGGGCCTCCTAATAACTTCAATGGCTCTCCATTTGAATGTGGTAACATTCCCAGAGTGTATCTCAATAAAGTGCTTTGACAATGCAGAGCAGGTGACATTGTTTTTAATGTAACCCAGATGTTCCGTATTCTGGTACGTACATCTCTGCTAGTAGTCATACCTATATATTGGCAATGATGCTGTGTACATTCAATTAAGTATACTACATAGGGTGTTGAGCATTTAATGAGTCCCTTGGTCTTAAACTTTTGGTTGGTTCTACAGGAATAGAATTCTCTTCCTTCAACAATATAGTCACAGGCCTTGCATCTTCCATCTCCACATTTATAGGTTCCCTGAACACTAAGCCATGAAGAAGGCCGTTGTGCTGATGGCAATTGGGTCGGGGATAGTAAGTTACCCAATGTCATGTTTTTTGAGTATACACATTTAAATCCCTTGGCCACTACTTCTTTCAATGCTTTGTCACCATGTAGCATCGGGAAATACTTTTTAAGAATGGCACAAACCTCATAAAATTCAGTGGAGTACTTTGTGATGAACAAGGTTTTATCATCAGAGTGTTTTCTAGCTGCCTCCTTGCTTCTGCCACATATGTCTCCTTGTCCAGAACAGCTACACTTCCCCCCTTTGTCCGAGTTTTTATTACTATTGATTTGTTATTTGTTAATGTGTTTATAGCCGTCTTTTCTTTGAGGGATAGATTATGTGTTGTAGTCTTTTTGGAACTATGTAACTCAGTTAGATCCTCGACTACTCTCTTATGGAATAGCTCTAATGTTTTGCCCCTTCTGTGTATTGGATAAAATTGTGTGGCCTCCTTAAATCTAGGAAACACTGGGGCATTTATATGGCTATTATCTGTATTAGATTCAGAGTAAAGATCTTCTAGTGCAGTTACATTGCAAGCCTCTGTAAAGGAAGACATGGTGTTACCTAGAGGCATAGACTCCGGACATATTTCCTGTGTCCTCTGATTAATATTTGTATTAGTGAGAAAGTGTTTCTGTAATGTGAGCTTTCTTATGAACTTATTAACATCAATGATGGTGTTGAAAAGATTAAATCTACTAATAGACATAATCACAACAATTTGGCACAGAGAGAAAGAGAGAATTATTATACATACAACAATGAGGGTAATTCGCGACAAGGATATAGATCGAACGACTATCAATATGAATAAGGTAACAATAATTATGCATATAGTAGGGGCAATTACCATCGTTCAGAACAACAGAGGAGGGAAGAATATGGCTGGCAACAACCAAAGAATCATTTTAAAAAACAAAAGGTTCATTATCAGAATGAGACTACTACACATAATAGATTTGATGAATTAACTAGATTTAGCTCTGAAGATGATGAGGAGGAGGGTTTTTTATAAACTGGGAAAAGAAAATACACCCGAACAGACTCAGACCTGTTCAACAAAAGAAGAAGGAATATGGATAGGGCAGAGCATTAAAAAATAGAAAATTAACAAATAAGAAATCAGAAGTAGGAACCAATAATAATAGCAAGACAGGCAAAGGGATCTTTAACTTATCTAAGGCTGTATTAACAGAAGCACAAACATCAGTCTTAAATAAAGGACTAAATTTTGCCCCTAGCTATAGAATCAATAAGTTTGACACCTTCATAGGAGTACAGAAATTCATACGTAATTTATGTATTAAAAAATACTTTTTGAATAGTCCTATTATAAAAAATAATTCTCTAGAACCAAGTAAATATAGACATGTAGAAGTTAGCAGTAGGTCCTCATTTAACCCCACACAATATAAATCAGCTCTGATGGAAACTTTTTTAGAACTAGTTCATAGGGATATTAAGAACCTGAAAACAAACTATACATCTAATATGACAAAAGAGGAACAAATAGCATTAATGGAATTACAGAATAACAACAAAATAGTGATAAAGCCAGCGGACAAGGGCGGAGGCACAGACATAATGGATAGGATCATATATAACAAAGAATGCTTTAGGCAACTAAATGACGTTAACACATATAAAAAACTAGCTTCAAATCCAGTATTAGATTTTAAAAAAAGATTAGAAAAATATTTAACTAAAGGGCTAAAAGAAAACATTCTAAATAAGAAAGAATATCAATACATATTTAATCAATTCCCTAAGACTTCTACCTTTTACAAACTCCCAAAGATCCATAAAGATCTATGTAACCCCCCAGGGAGACCCATCGTGTTGGGTGTTAATTCACTCACTAGTAATCTTTCAGCATACATCGACCAATTTCTACAAGTTATACGTTAAGGGGACCAAGTCATATTTGAAGGATACTATCAGTATCTTAAATCATTTAGAGGGCATTAAATGGAATCAGGATTGGTTGTTAGTTACCAGCGATGTTACATCGCTGTACACAATAATAGATAAAGAACTTGGTATTACATCAGTGAGGAATATCCTAAAGGAAGATAAAACTTTAGATCCCAAACAACTTCAGTTCATCTTGGATGGAATTATGATAATTTTGGAAACCAACTATTTTTGGTTCAATAAGGAATATTATCTCCAGATAAGTAGTACGGCGATAGGCACCAGATTTGCGCCCAGTTATGCCAATTTGTATATGGCAAACTGGGAAAACCAATACATCTATAACTCCCCGTGGGCACAATATCTGGTGTCCTATCACCGCTATATAGACGATCTGTTCCTTATATGGTCAAGTAGGGAAATCCAACTATCAGAATTTAAAGAACATCTGAAAATGAATGAATTTAAAGTAGCATTAACTTGGAACCAAAGTAAAACCAAAGTAGATTTTTTGGATCTAGAAATATATATAGAAGACAATACATTAAAATCAAAAAATTTCTTTAAAAGCATAGATGTAAATAATTATATTAGTTTAAATAGTTGCCATCAAAAACATTGGCTAAAAAATGTGCCAAAGGGCCAGTTTGTCCGGCTGAGATGGAACTGTAGGGACAAAGAGGTATACCAAGTTCAATATAAAATATTGAAAGTAAGTTTTTTGGAAAAAAATTATTCTAGTACTTTTCTGGATGAAAAGATAGATGAAGTTGCTAACTTAGAGAAGGGAGAGTTATTGAAATATAAGACCAAGACTAACAATAGGTTAGGTACAAACAATAATAATTTAGCCAACAGGTTAATTTTTCAACATAGCACTCAGAGTAAGCAAGTAAGAGAGATTATTTAAAGACACTGGGGGATTCTCTCCAGGGATTCAAGTCTAGCTGAATTTTTAGGAGAGGGACCAAATATAATGTTTAGAAAAGTTCCCAATCTAAAATTACAACTCTCCCATGGGATGAGAAATGTAGGTGACACTGAGCTTGCAACAAAAATTGGTTGCTCCCATCTCAAATGGGATTCAGAAGATGCCAGTTTTGCTATGCATGCAATAAAATGAAAAAGGGACCGAGACTATACAACAAATTCCACTCAGCAGATGGCACTAAGAACTATGATATAAATCAGTTCATCACTTGCAATAGCAAAAATGTGATCTATATGTTATGCTGCTCGTGTGATTTGGTATACATAGGACGTACCTCCAGACTTCTGAAAACTAGACTTAATGAACATATATACAATATAGAAAAAGGTTATCAAAATCACACATTATCGGCACATTTTGATAGGAAACACAATAGAAAGATAAATGACCTAAAATTTTTGGGCATAAGGAAAGTAGAACAAGGTTGGAGAGGAGGTGATGTACAAAATCAGTTGGGTCGTTTGGAGATGAAGTGGATACATATTATGGACAGCTTCATACCCAACGGGCTAAATAAAGATTTCGAGTTACATCATTTCCTATAAAGTAAGGTCATTTAGGTGAACATCCAATTTGTCTGTCTCTTAGGTCATTCGTATTCATAACAAAACACACTATCGGCTAGATTTAGAGTTTTGCAGCCAAAGGGGTACGTTAGCTACGCATGTTTTTTTTCCCCCCGCACCTTTTAAATAACACTGGTATTTAGAGTTCTCTGCTGCGTGTTAGGCTCCAAAAAGGGAGTGTAGAGCATAATTTACCGCCACTTCAACTCTAAATACCAGCGTTGCTTACGGTAGTGGCCAGCTTGAAAAACTTGCTCGTGCACGATTCCCCCATAGGAAACAATGGGGCAGTTTGAGCTGCAAAAAAAACCTAACACCTGCAAAAAAGCAGCGTTCAGCTACTAACGCAGCCCCATTGTTTCCTATGGGGAAACACTTCCTAAGTCTGCACCTAACACCCTAACATGTACCCCGAGTCTAAACACCCCTAACCTTACACTTATTAACCCCTAATCTTCCGCCCCCGCTATCGCTGACCCCTGCATATTATTAGTAACTCCTAATCTGCCGCTCCGTACAACGCCGCCACCTACATTATACCTATGTACCCCTAATCTGCTGACCCTAACACCGCCAACCCCTATATTATATTTATTAACGCCGCTACCTTACCTACACTTATTAACCCCTAATCTGCCGACCGGACCTTGCCGCCACTATAATAAATGTATTAACCCCTAAACCGCCTCACTCCCGCCTCACAAACCCTATAATAAATAGTATTAACCCCTAATATGCCCTCCCTAACATCGCCGACACCTAACTTCAAGTATTAACCCCTAATCTGCCGACCGGACCTCGCCGCTACTCTAATAAATGTATTAACCCCTAAAGCTAAGTCTAACCCTAACCCTAACACCCCCCTAAATTAAATATAATTTTAATCTAACTAAATAAATTATACTCTTATTACATAAATTAATCCTATTTAAAGCTAAATATTACCTGTAAAATAAACCCTAATATAGCTACAATATAAATAATAATTATATTGTAGCTATTTTAGGATTTATATTTATTTTACAGGCAACTTTGTATTTATTTTAACTAGGTACAATAGCTATTAAATAGTTATTAAGTTACAATTAAACCTAACACTACACTAGCAATAAATAAATTAAATAAATTAACTACAATTACCTACAATTAAATCAAATTAACTAAATTACAAAAAAAATTTAAACTAATTACACCTACTCTAAGCCCCCTAAAAAATAACAAATCCCCCCAAAATAAAAAAATGCCCTACCCTATTCTAAAATAAAAAGTTAACAGCTCTATTACCTTACCAGCCCTTAAAAGGGCCTTTTGCGGGGCATGCCCCAAAGAAATCTCTTTTGCCTGAAAAAAAACATACAATACCCCCCCAACATTACAACCCACCACCCACATACCCCTAATCTAACCTACCCAAACCCCCCTTAAAAAAACCTAACAATAAGCCCCTGAAGATCTCCCTACCTTGTATTCACCCAGCCGGGTATCACCGATCCGTCCAGAAGATTTCCTCCAGAGGGTCCGAAGTCTTCATCCTATCCAGCCAGAAGAGGTCCTCCAGAGGCTCGGAAGTCTTCATCCAGGCGGCATCTTCTTCCATCCGGAGCAGAGCGGGTCCATCTTGAAGCAGCCGGCACGGATGCATCCTCTTCTAATGACGTCCTAAGTCCGAATGAAGGTTCCTTTAAATGACATCATCCAAGATGGCGTCCCTCGAATTCCGATTGGCTGATGGGATTCTATCAGCCAATCGGAATTAAGGTAGGAAAAATCTGATTGGCTGATTCAATCAGCCAATCAGATTCAAGTTCAATCGGATTGGCTGATCCAATCAGCCAATCAGATTGAGCTCGCATTCTATTGGCTGTTCGGATCAGCTTCAAGATGGACCCGCTCCGGATGGAAGAAGATAGAAGATGCCGCCTGGATGAAGACTTCTGAGCCTCTGGAGGACCTCTTCTGGCCGGATAGGATGAAGACTTCGGACCCTCTGGAGGACCTCTTCTGGACGGATCGGTGATACCTGGCTGGGTGAATACAAGGTAGGGAGATCTTCAGGGGCTTAGTGTTAGGTTTTTTAAGGGGGGTTTGGGTGGGTTAGATTAGGGGTATGTGGGTGGTGGGTTGTAATGTTGGGGGGGGTATTGTATGTTTTTTTTTTCAGGCAAAAGAGCTGATTTCTTTGGGGCATGCCCCGCAAAAGGCCCTTTTAAGGGCTGGTAAGGTAATAGAGCTGTTAACTTTTTATTTTAGAATAGGGTAGGGCATTTTTTTTTATTTTGGGGGGCTTTGTTATTTTTTTAGGGGGCTTAAAGTAGGTGTAATTAGTTTAAAATTCTTGTAATCTTTTTTTTTTTTTTTGTAATTTAGTGTTTGTTTGTTTTTGTAATTTAGTTTATTTGATTTAATTGTAGGTAATTGTAGTTAATTTATTTAATTTATTTATTGCTAGTGTAGTGTTAGGTTTATGTAATTGTAACTTAGGTTAGGATTTATTTTAATTTGTGTATTTTAACTAGGTAGCTATTAAATAGTTAATAACTATTTAAACTATTAAATAGCTATTGTACCTAGTTAAAATAAATACAAAGTTGCCTGTAAAATAAATATAAATCCAAAAATAGCTACAATATAATTATTATTTATATTGTAGCTATATTATGGTTTATTTTACAGGTAAGTATTTAGCTTTAAATAGGATTAATTTATTTAATAAGAAATAATTTATTTAGTTAGATTAAAATTATATTTAATTTAGGGGGGTGTTAGGGTTAGGGTTAGACTTAACTTTAGGAGTTAATACATTTATTAGAGTAGCGGCGAGGTCCGGTCAGCAGATTAGGGGTTAATACTTGAAGTTAGGTGTTGGCGATGTTAGGGAGGGCAGATTAGGGGTTAATACTATTTATTATAGGGTTTGTGAGGCGGGAGTGAGGCGGTTTAGGGGTTAATACATTTATTATAGTGGCGGCGAGGTTGGGGGGGGCAGATTAGGGGATAATAAATATTATGTAGGTGTCGGCGATGTTAGGGGCAGCAGATTAGGGGTACATAGGGATAATGTATGTGGCGGCAGTGTGCGGTCGGCAGATTAGGGGTTAAAAAAATTTATTAGAGTGGCGGCGATGTGGGGGGGCCTCGGTTTAGGGGTACATAGGTAGTTTATGGGTGTTAGTGTACTTTAGAGCACAGTAGTTAAGAGCTTTATAAACCGGCGTTAGCCCATAAAGCTCTTAACTCCTGACTTTTTTCTGCGGCTGGAGTTTTGTCGTTAGAGTTCTAACGCTCACTTCAGCCAAGACTCTAAATACCGGCGTTAGGAAGATCCCATTGAAAAGATAGGATACGCAATTGGCGTAAGGGGATCTGCTGTATGGAAAAGTTGCGGCTGGAAAGTGAGCGTTAGACCCTTTCCTGACTGACTCTAAATACCAGCGGGTGGTAAAAAGCAGCGTTAGGAGCCCTTAACACTGCTTTTGACGGCTAACGCAGAACTCTAAATCTAGGCGTATGTAATCAGCTCCTTATGCACATATATTGCGGTAATATGTATGTCCAAGGTAGCCCAATTAGGTCATTTGTATTTATAACAAAACACACTGCGTAATCAGCTCCTTGTGCACATATATTACAATAATGTATATGACCTGGGTAGTCCAATTAGGTTGTCTATATTTATAACAAAATACACTGCGTGGCCAGCTCCTTATGCACATATATTACAATAATATATGTGATTAAAGGGACATTATACACTCATTTTTTTTTTGCATAAATGTTTTGTAGATGATCTATTTATATAGCCCATAAAGGTTTTTTTTTTTAAATAAATGTATAGTTTTGCTTATTTTTAAATAACATTGCTCTGATTTTCAGACTCCTAACCAAGCCCCAAAGTTTTATGAGAATACTGACGTATACCTACTCCAGCTTGCTCCTGTTTGTGTAAAAGGTCTTTTCATATGAAAAAGAAGGGGGAGGGTGGGAGTGTCTTATTTGTCACTTGCAGTGGGCTTTCCAGCTACCTTTTCAACAGAGCCAAACTGACAGCTTCTAAGTAAGTTTTTAAACAGTTTTATACTGGATTTTTATATCAGTATCTGTGCATCTTATTCTTTATAGTAGTGTCTATTACATGCAGTTATATGGAAATGAGTGTATACTGTCCCTTTAAGGTAGCCCAATTAGGTGAAATAGAGGCATTTCACTAGTATGAGTACTGCTATAGAATGAAGTTAATACATTAGGTCACAGGTGTACATATTATAGGTAGAAGGCTGTTTACATGTATTTTATATATTTTTATATATTTTTATATTTTTATTCAGTATTGCCACCAGTGATCACGATGGCTTGTAGATATTATAAATTGTAAACAGCAGCCAGCGATTGGAAATAGCAATAGGTATGAACTACCGGTCTTTTCTTTGTTATATATAGATATAGCTAATAAGTGATGTATAGTATTGAACATAATAATTACAACAGTTATAATACCACACATAAGTTGTTGATAAGGATTTGTATGAACATACCATGAAATTAGAAAATGTCAGTTAATTTTGTATCTGTTCTGCAAATATGAAATGTTATCGAGCATAGAGTATATGTTATCCTTAGAGAGGGATATCAATTTTCCTTAATCTGTATATGCATATATTTTTGTAAATCTGTTCACAGTTTGTTCTATGTATTGTCTAAGAGATACCACACATTGAGGCAAATTAGCCTTGATTCCTTTCGGGACTAGATGCCCTTTTCCAAAATGGAGGACGAGATACCGGATATCCGGTCTGATAGATCTCAAGGGTTTAAAAGGATATATGGACATGCGCACATCATTTCCTTGACAAAGCTTAACAGTGAAACGTACGTCGGAAACATTATCTCTCCATTGCGTCTGTTCAATTATCTGCACACCTGAGGGAGGAGCAACCTACGCTGGTCACAAGGTGGACGGTTTTGCAGTTAAGCTTCTGCTTTCCTATCCACTGACTTACAGCAGTGGGCTTCGCTTATTAGAGCAATAATAGACACTTTGTTGCTTTATTCTCCTGTTTACGGTGTATATGCTTTTTTTGTGACACTTTTTTTTTTTTTGTGTTGAAAAGTGCTTTATTAAAATATAAAATGAAAAAGACAAACAAATATATAAAAAATAATAGTACAACACAATTAGGACAATCCCGAAATTACAATTTCAAAGTGGATCCTGCATCTAATGTCCCAAACATATATACTGTATCTGCCGTCATATCTGTTAATACACTCTGCTCCTTTCTTTTTTTCCTTTTTTTTGTTCCTTATTTCTTAATAATATTGTCCAAAACAGTAGAAGGTTACCAAACATATTAAGAACAACATAACAATAGTTACAAACAGGGGTTTGGAATAGAACAAAAGCTCGAACATTCAATATTGTAATAGAAGAGTTCGAGAAACCCCTGGACCGTAGTCAATGAAACAGTTTTAATTCAACAAATATCCAGAGGTTAGAGGAAGGGAAACGGAAGAAAGAGGAGCAAAAGGGGGGAATAAGGTGAGAGGGGGAGAAGAATGGAAGGGAGAGGGAAAAAAAAAAAAGGGAGGAACGGGCATTTAAGGAAGTAGAGGGGGGATGTCCCGGCGAGGGCCAGTACAGGACAACACTCTAATTTCCATGAACATTTAAGGCTAAGCACTTTGGTCCTCCGCATTATCTGTAGCCTCTCTCCACCTAATCAACATTAGCTCGTGTGTCACTGCTTTACCTGTCTCCCAGTAGTGACGTCTATCTAGGTTAAGGGTGTGTGATACCTGTGTCTTCCAGTGAGCCAACGTGGGAGTCACTACCGACTTCCACCTCTGGGGGATAAGGGCTTTGGCGCAATTCAAAAAGGTTGTTAAAAGCAGTTGCGTGGCAGCATCCTCTACTCTAGGTAATGAGTGAAACAACAAAATATCAGGTTCTAGGGGAAGCGGTACCGAGAAGGTATGTCTGATATACGTAACAACCTCTTTCCAGAAAGGTCTGATTTTATCACAATTCCACCATATGTGGAGGAGATCTGCCTCCTCACCACACCCTCTCCAACACTTGCCATCAGTGTTTTTGTAGATTTGTTTTAACCTTGTTGGGGTCAGGTACCAGCGAGAAAGGAATTTAAAATTCATTTCTTGTGTGTTGGCGGAGATTGAACATTTTTTGTGTAAAAGGAAGATTTTTGCCCAGTTTTGTAAGGTTATGTCCGAATGTAAGTCCGAGTTCCATCTATGTACATAAGCAGGCAGAAGGTCCGTAGGAGTCAACAGCCTGTATATTTTAGATAGAAGATGCCGACCTAGATGTTCTGACATACAGATGCTCTCAAAAGGGGTAAGTCCCCTGATTAATTGTTTTTTTTTAGGATGTCCGTGTACAAAATGTGAGACCTGTGCGTGTGAGAACCAGGAGGTGAACACAGGTTCTTCCGTTCCCATCAGTTCATTTATCGGTATCACAGCTCCATCCCTGATCAGAGATCCTATAGCTCTGTCGCGGATGTGTGTTGCCCTCGTGTCCGATCTGGAGGTGAAGGATAAAGGAATTTCGGGATTCCCCCAAAAAGGTGATAGAGGCGAAGGAATAGAAGAGATGTGTGTGGTAGTGCTCGTCAGCCTATCCCATTGTGTAAACACTTCGTCCAGGAGGGGGTATCTCTTAATCAAAGGTGGTCTGTGCCGTGGACTTAGCCACGCCGCAGCACCTACATTGCCTATTCTCAGAATGTCAAAATCCAAGCGGATCCACTGCTTCTGATCCGACAAGGAACACCATTCCGGTATCCTTTGCAATAAAGTAGCAGTTCTGTAATTCACAAGGTCCGGTACTCCCAGTCCTCCTCTGTCTCTAGCCAGGTAAAGGTTTTTTTTTTGTTCTCTGGGTTTAATTTTATTCCATATGAAGCCCTCCAGCCTCGCTTGCAGTTTGGTAAGATATTGACTGGGCAGGGGTAGGGGAATCGTTTGGAGAAGATAAAGAATGCGGGGCAGGATGTTCATCTTCAATATCTGGATCCGACCAAACCAGGAAAAAGTTTTGCCGCCCCATCTGGAGAGGTCGTTTATAATCTCGTTTTGGATAAGGAAATAGTTTGGTTCTATCATGTCCGCAGGGTCAGCTGTTAAATAAACCCCTAGGTATTTAAGTTTTTTAGGTTGAATTTTGAGTGGGCAATTCAAGGTGACCCTCTCTAGGATTCCTTGGGGGATATTTACATTGAGCATTTCGGATTTTGCAAGATTGAGATGGAAATTTGAAAATCTGCCATATATCCGAAATTCTCTGAGCAAGGCTGGTATGGATTCATCTATGTCAGTCAATGTCAATAGCACGTCATCCACATAAAGAGCCGCTTTATATTCAGTGTCGTGTACTGTGATTCCCCTAATTTGTTGGTTAAGTCTAATCTTGTGTGCCAAAATTTCAATGGAGAGAGCGAATAATAGAGGGGACAGTGGGCATCCCTGACGAGTCCCGTTGGAGATTTCAAAGGGATCCGAGAGATAGCCGTTAACCTTCACTCTGGCAACAGGGCAGGAGTAAAGAGCAAAAACCCTACTAATAAATCTGTCCCCTATATTCATGGAGGATAGGGTGGCTTTAAGGAATCGCCAGTCCACCCTATCAAAAGCCTTCTCGGCATCGGTGGATATAATACCCATTGGGATTTGATTGTTTCGGGCATAGGAAATAAGCTGTGTAACCTTAAGGGTATTGTCCCTGGCCTCCCTCCCCGGGATGAATCCGACCTGGTCCGTGTGGACCAGATGCTTTAATAAAGGATTTAGCCTATTGGCCAGGACCTTGGCATATATCTTCACGTCCGTATTCAGAAGTGAAATGGGTCGATAATTCTCCGGTCTGGTAGGTGTTTTCCCTGGTTTGGGGAGCACCATGATATGTGCTTCTAACATATTTTGCGCAAAACCCGTGTTATCTTGTAGAGAATTGAATAGATTAGCAAGCTGTGGGGATAGAATGTGAATGTATGTTTTGTAGTAAGAGTTGCCGTACCCATCAGGGCCTGGACTTTTACCTGCCGGTAAGTCTCTGATGGCGTCCGTTATTTCTTCCACTGAAAAAGGTAAGTCTAGAGCGTCTGAGTCACTATCGTCAAGTTTGGGAAGGCCGGGAATAGAAAGATAATTCTCCACCTCTGTTGCATAGCTATTGCTGTCCAACTGGGATGTATTGTGCTGGCTGGTCTGTAGGTTATATAAGGAAGAGTAATATGCCTTAAATGTTTCTGCTATTTGTAAGCTATCCTCATGTGAATGTCCCGAGTTGTCCTGCAATGAATGTACAAAAGTCTTTAAGTGTTTCCTACGGAGAGCTCTAGCTAGTAAGCGTCCCGCCTTGTTACTGTGTTTGTGGTAATGTTGTTTCAAAGAAAAGGCGGAGTGATGCTGCTCCTGTTGTAAGTATAGTGTCAGGGCTGCCCTTTTTTGTAGTAGTTGCTCTGTAAAGAGGGTGTGGGATGGGTCTTGTTTGTGTAATTGTTCTGCAGAGCCAACTTCATCTAACAGTTGCTGATACTTGGCCCTTTGCTCTCTTTGTTTGCGCGCCTTGTACTTTATATATTCTCCCCTCAGAATGCACTTGTGTGCCTCCCAAATTGTAGTAAGTGGTAACTCATCACCATCGTTCAACCAAAAATATTCAATGAGAGACTTTTCAATCTCAATTTTCACCAATGGGTCATTTAAAAGGGAGACATCCAGCCTCCACTGGAACGGGACCACCGGTGTCTCGGGCCACTCCATCGTGCATAGCACTGGGGAGTGGTCCGACCAGGTGATAGGGAGAATGTCTATCGCTCTCACAAAAGAAAGGCTAAGGGGGTCGGTCAAGAAGTAATCGAGACGAGAGTACACTTGATGGGGGTTTGAAAAAAAAGTGTAGTCTCTGCATCCAGGATGTATTGTGCGCCACACATCATGGACCGCCATGCTCCTGAGACTGCTATTTATGTTTTTGATATGTTTCCCTGACAAGGAGGAGGTTCCCCCAGACGTATCTATGACAGGGTCCAAGGGTACATTGAGGTCGCCCCCTATGATTAGTGAACCCTTTCTACAGTCCATTATTGTATTCGTTATGCCCCGGATAAAGGCATGTTGAGCCAAGTTGGGTACATAGACGTTAACTATGGTAATTGGCCTACCAAATAATAAGCCTACGAGTATTAGGAGCCTACCCTCATGGTCCTTTTCTAACTGCAACAACTGAAATGGCAATTTTTTGTGTATAAGAATGCCTACTCCACACTTTTTGTGGGGTCCCGATGAGAGATATACTGTGGTGTATGTTTTTGACAGCCATTTAGGCTCCCTCCCCCTCTTGAAGTGGGTTTCCTGGATAAGAACAATGTCGCCTTTAAGTCTGGAAAATTCTCTAAGTGCTATTGAGCGTTTTTCTGGTTGATTTAGGCCTTTGGTATTTAAAGATAAAAAATTGACAAGCTGCGTGGTAGGGGGCATAATTAGATTAGGGACCCCGCCAGGGCACAGGGAAGAGAGAAAAAAAAAAAAAAGGGAAGAGAAATGGGGAGGATACCTTGTAGGGTAGAAGGGAGTCAGATATAGAGAGGAGCGCTTGGGAAAGAGTAGATATTTAAATCCTATAGCACAAAAAAAAATTAAAGGAGGGGAAGGGGGAGGGGGGTTAGAGTTAAAAGATGGGGAAGATGTGAGTTAAGGTAGAGATAGAAGAAGGAAAACTGAGGTAGAAGAACAAAGTAAGAGTAAGGTTAGGAGGTCGAGCCAGGGACCTGCAGGGTGAGTAAAAACTTTTTCTAAGACATGCAAACAATTCGTAATGTTCAAATGTAAACACAATAAACATGAAACATGAATCATGAAACACAACCAAGTGCAGCGAAACAAAAATATAAGTGAGTAGATGGTGTTCTAGCTTAATAAATTCTAAAGTGTATGTTTCTAGATCGATTCGTTATCTCCGTAATGTTAAATAAGGAGTTCCCCTGAAATCTTATCATGCACCTAATCACTGCTTAGGGGTGAACTAGTTTCTTTGGGGTTACATTCTAATGTGGATAGTGCACCTGCTGGGCGTATATAGTCACTTGTGGGAAGCGCCATGTCCGTTACACACTCTCTAATGTGATGCAAGTGATACTCTAGCTAGTTGGGAAATACATGTAGTGTAGAGCAAAAATGTACGCATCTGCTGATAAGTGTTATAAACAGACCAACAGACAACATAACATATTTAGCATTTATAAGCATCTACCAACACAGGTTCACATTATAGGAAGAAAGCATCTTTAACACAACAAACATGAAACTTGACCAAGTGCAGCAGATCAAAAATATAAGTGAGTAACTGATACATTCGATGAGGCTGTAAGATGGCGTTCTAGCTTAATAAACCCTAAAATGTATGCTTCTAATTCGATTCGTAATTTTTGAAGTGTGGAACAAGGAATTCCCCTGAAATCTCAACATACACCTAATCACTGCCTAGAGGCAAACTAGCTTCTTTCTAGTTACATTCTAATGTGGATAGTGCATTTGTATGGCGTATTTGGTCACTTACGGAAGGTGCCATATTTGTTACACCCTCTCAAGTGTGATGCAAGTGATACTCTAGCTAGCTGGTAATTACATGTAGTGTAGAGCAAAAATGTGCACATCTGCTGTTAAGTGTTATAAACAAACCAATGGATAACATAACATTTCAAACATTTATACTCATCTGCCAATTCAGGTTCACTTGGTAGGAGGAGAACATCCTTATCAGTCTCTAGTCCATTAGAACCTAAAACCAAGAGCCATAATTATTTTTTTTTTCTCCCTTTTATAATGTTCAGGTATTTTGCTCCTTGAGGTCGGAGCCCGCAACAAGTTTCCCCCGGACGGCCTGGGGATTAGGGTCAGGGATCTCCACCCCCAACGCTTCACAAAAGTCGGGAAGATCATCTATACTTCGAAAAGTGATGAGGCGGCCATTCCTGGGGACTAAGATGCTTACAGGGAATCCCCACCTGTAGGAGATCTGTTTTGACCTCAGGACGTCCGTAACAAATTTAAGCTCTCTGCGTTTCTGCAGCGTAACTGGACTAATGTCTGAAAAGATAGAAATAGGTATTCCTGCGTGCGTTAGCGGTGCCTTTGCTCTGGCGTTGCGCATTATGTCTTCCTTTTCTGTGAAGTTGAGGACCTTTACTATGATATCTCGAGGGGGTGCTTTCCCCGTAGGTTTCGGCCTTAAGGCCCTGTGTGCTCTCTCTAGGACAACAGCAGAAGATGCTGGTGTCCCCTTAACAGTTCGAAAAAGATCCTGTAAGTATCCCTGAAGAGCTGCTGGTCCTATAGACTCAGGGACTCCCCTAATCCTCAAATTGTTCCGCCTATTGCGGTTGTCCAGATCCTCCACCTTCTCAGACAAGTGATAGATTAAGTCATCTTGGTTATTAACCTGTTTGTTAATATCTTGGACGTCATTGTACAGTGTATTGTGGGCCTCTTCTAAATTGGTCACCCTTTTGGTTACTTTATCTATAACTTTGCGTAGTTCACCAAAAAGGCTTTTCACCTCTTTTAAGACTTCTTTTATATCGTCTTTAGATGATAGGGTGTGCAGGTCTTCTCTAGTGATATTAGTATCTTGGTTAACAGTGGTTTCAGTTGGGTGTAAGGAGGTGTGCACAGCTCAGTGTTATCTGACCTGGTTTCCAGAGCTGATTCCTGCACTTTTAGGTACTGAGTCATAGTGGCAGATTTGCTTATTCTGTCTGTTTTAGCAGGTTTCTTTAAGGGCATGACTATGCCCAGGTAAGGTTGCAGCAGGTATATGTCAGGGTGTTATCAGCAAGCACACTTTATAGTCCCTTTGCAGTTGTTTATTATGAGGCCTAACACTATAACCCTCCAAAAAGACCCAATCGTGCACACAGTATGTAATCTACACAGCCCAGCGTGACCAGCTCCAACACACACTCCCAAATGCACTGCAGCAGAATTTTAATGAAAGGAGGGAGAGCTGAGTAATAATTGCTTGTGATCAATGTCCCCCTTCAGTATCTGTACTATGCTGTGTGGGCCTATAAACAGATCCCAAAGCGGTTTGCAGTAAGTAGATATACTGTACCGGTTCCACGTGGCTGGGAGAGAGATAACAAGGGACTTTCCCCTATGCAGCAATCATAAAAGATGCGGAACGGTGCTTCTGATGATCCCAGCACCTCGTGGCGCTATATGATGGAGAGCGCTCTGAAGAAATAACAGCCGCGTGGTCACGTCTCCCCCGGTCTTTGTCTCCTCTCTCTCTTGATCTAGTTGGTGCCCGATCCGATCATATGATCGATCGGGTGGTGAGTATCTGTTTCTTCCTGCTGGGTTAGCAGTGTAAGGTGCGGTATTTCGCGGGCAGTTGTCCGCCGTGGTAGGAGTACAAGGCTGGTGTCGATAACTCGTCACAGGGAGGGCCTCAAGCAGCGAGGTATCCGTGCTCCTTCATGATATATCACAGCTCCAAAGTAGTTAAAAGCACTTGGTTGTTGTCAGCAGCTTCACAGATGTTCACCTAATGTTGTGTTGCTTTATTTTAATGTCGCATGCCTTAATTAGTCAGCCTGCAGGTCCTCTAGCATCAGAGCCAATTTATTTTGCGACCATTGCTCAGCACGGTCAGGCTCCGCCCCCCCCTTGTGACGCTTTTTTATATATTTTTTAATAAATCCTTTTTTATTCTATTATCCTGTAAGAGTAACTGTTTACCCACCAGTATAAAGTGGGTGTGCACATTTCCCTGAGCTTGGCTATAGCTCCAACCCATGTGAGTAACCATTTGCATACAAGTGTTCTCTATCTCCTGAATAGTGTTACAGAGTTACACAATGTGGTACATTTTTGTTTCCTTTTCATGAGGATGAAATAAGAAACATCAGAAGACCGGAGATTCTAAGGAAGATCACATATATCCTTATATGAACTTTTTGTACTTCATTTTGCATCACATTTATTTCACATTCTTTTCGTTTTGTGATATTTTGGTATTTTATGTTATTTTTGTTTTTTGATACCTATGTTATTAGTGCACTATTATAAAACACTAAGATTCACTTTGTATACATTAAGTGGATTATTTTAGACACTTTAGCACTCTTGTTATATACTAAGGCCTAGATTTGGAGTTTGGCGTTAGCCGTGAAAACCAGCGTTAGAGGCTCCTAACGCTGGTTTTAGGCTAACTCTGGTATTTGGAGTCACTCAAAAAAGGGTCTAACGCTCACTTTTCAGCCGCGACTTTTCCATACCGCAGATCCCCTTACGTCAATTGCGTATCCTATCTTTTCAATGGGATTTTTCTAACGCCGGTATTTAGAGTCGTGTCTGAAGTGAGCGTGAAATCTAACGACAAAACTCCAGCCGCAGGAAAAAAGTCAGTAGTTAAGAGCTTTCTGGGCTAACGCCGGTTTATAAAGCTCTTAACTACTGTGCTCTAAAGTACACTAACACCCATAAACTACCTATGTACCCCTAAACCGAGGTCCCCCCACATCGCCGCAACTCGATTAAATTTTTTTAACCCCTAATCTGCCGACCGCCAACTACGTTATCCTTATGTACCCCTAATCTGCTGCCCCTAACACCGCCGACCCCTATATTATATTTATTAACCCCTAATCTGCCCCCCACAACGTCGCCGCCAGCTACCTACACTTATTAACCCCTAATCTGCCGACCGCAAAGCGCCGCCACCTACGTTATCCTTATGTACCCCTAATCTGCTGCCCCTAACACCGCCGACCCCTATATTATATTTATTAACCCCTAATCTGCCCCCCTCAACGTCGCCTCCACCTGCCTACACTTATTAACCCCTAATCTGCCGAGCGGACCGCACCGCTACTATAATAAAGTTATTAACCCCTAATCCGCCTCACTAACCCTATAATAAATAGTATTAACCCCTAATCTGCCCCCCCTAACATCGCCGACACCTAACTTCAATTATTAACCCCTAATCTGCCGACCGGATCTCACCGCTACTCTAATAAATGTATTAACCCCTAAAGCTAAGTCTAACCCTAATACTAACACCCCCCTAAGTTAAATATAATTTTAATCTAACAAAATTAATTAACTCTTATTAAATAAATTATTCCTATTTAAAGCTAAATACTTACCTGTAAAATAAATCCTAATATAGCTACAATATAAATTATAATTACATTGTAGCTATTTTAGGATTAATATTTATTTTACAGGCAACTTTGTAATTATTTTAACCAGGTACAATAGCTATTAAATAGTTAAGAACTATTTAATAGTTACCTAGTTAAAATAATTACAAAATTACCTGTAAAATAAATCCTAACCTAAGTTTCAATTAAATCTAACACTATACTATCATTAAATTAATTAAATAAAATACCTAATTAAATACAATATCTACAAATAACTACAATTAAATAAACTAACTAAAGTACAAAAAATAAAAAAGAACTAAGTTACAAAAAATAAAAAAATGTCTACAAACATAAGAAAAATATTACAACAATTTTAAACTAATTACACCTACTCTAAGCCCCCTAATAAAACAACAAAGCCCCCCAAAATAAAAAATTCCCTACCCTATTCTAAATTACTAAAGTTAAAAGCTCTTTTACCTTACCAGCCCTGAACAGGGCCCTTTGCGGGGCATGCCCCAAGAAGTTCAGCTCTTTTGCCTGTAAAAAAAACATACAATACCCCCCACCAACATTACAACCCACCACCCACATACCCCTAATCTAACCCAACCCCCCTTAAATAAACCTAACACTAAGCCCCTGAAGATCTTCCAAACTTATCTTCACCATACCAGGTTCACCGATCCGTCCTGAAGAGCTCCTCCGATGTCTTGATCCAAGCCCAAGCAGGGGGCTGAAGATGTCCATGATCCGGTAGAAGTCTTCATCCAAGCGGGCAGAAGAGGTCTTCCATCCGATTGAAGTCTTCATCCAAGCGGGGCAGAAGAGGTCTTCCATCCAATTGAAGTCTTCATCCAGGCGGCATCTTCTATCGACATCCATCTGGAGCTGAGCGGCAGCATCCTGAAGACCTCCGACGCGGAACATCCATCCTGGCCGACAACTGAACGACGAATGACGGTTCCTTTAAATGACGTCATCCAAGATGGCGTCCCTCGAATTCCGATTGGCTGATAGGATTCTATCAGCCAATCGGAATTAAGGTAGGAAAAATCTGATTGGCTGATTGAATCAGCCAATCAGATTTAGCTCACATTCTATTGGCTGATCGGAACAGCCAATAGAATGCGAGCTCAATCTGATTGGCTGATTGGATCAGCTAATCGGATTGAACTTGATTCTGATTGGCTGATTCCATCAGCCAATCAGAATATTCCTACCTTAATTCCGATTGGCTGATAGAATCCTATCAGCCAATCGGAATTCGAGGGACGCCATCTTGGATGACGTCATTTAAAGGAACCGTCATTCGTCATTCAGTCGTCGGCCAGGATGGATGTTCCGCGTCGGAGGTCTTCAGGATGCTGCCGCTCCGCTCCAGATGGATGTCGATAGAAGATGCCGCCTGGATGAAGACTTCAATCGGATGGAAGACCTCTTCTGCCCCGCTTGGATGAAGACTTCAATCGGATGGAAGACCTCTTCTGCCCCGCTTGGATGAAGACTTCTACCGGATCATGGACATCTTCAGCCCCCCGCTTGGGCTTGGATCAGGACATCGGAGGAGCTCTTCAGGACGGATCGGTGAACCTGGTATGGTGAAGATAAGGTAGGAAGATCTTCAGGGGCTTAGTGTTAGGTTTATTTAAGGGGGTTTGGGTTAGATTAGGGGTATGTGGGTGGTGGGTTGTAATGTTGGGGGGGGGTATTGTATGTTTTTTTTGCAGGCAAAAGAGCTGAACTTCTTGGGGCATGCCCCGCAAAGGGCCCTGTTCAAGGCTGGTAAGATAAAAGAGCTTTTAACTTTAGTAATTTAGAATAGGGTAGGGAATTTTTTTGTTTCTTTGTTGTTTTATTAGGGGGCTTAGAGTAGGTGTAATTAGTTTAAAATTGTTGTAATATTTTTCTTATGTTTGTAGATATTTTTTTATTTTTTGTAACTTAGTTCTTTTTTATTTTTTGTACTTTAGTTAGTTTATTTAATTGTAGTTATTTGTAGATATTGTATTTAATTAATGTATTGATAGTGTAGTGTTAGGTTTAATTGTAGGTAATTGTAGGTATTTTATTTAATTAATTTAATGATAGTATAGTGTTAGGTTTAATTGTAACTTAGGTTAGGATTTATTTTACAGGTAATTTTGTAATTATTTTAACTAGGTAACTATTAAATAGTTCTTAACTATTTAATAGCTATTGTACATGGTTAAAATAATTACAAGTTGCCTGTAAAATAAATATTAATCCTAAAATAGCTACAATGTAATTATAATTTATATCGTAGCTATATTAGGATTTATTTTACAGGTAAGTATTTAGCTTTAAATAGGAATAATTTATTTAATAAGAGTTAATTAACTTCGTTAGATTAAAATTATATTTAACTTAGGGGGGTGTTAGTGTTAGGGTTAGACTTAGCTTTAGGGGTTAATACATTTATTAGAATAGCGGTGAGCTCCGGTCGGCAGATTAGGGGTTAATAATTGAAGTTAGGTGTCGGCGATGTTAGGGAGGGCAGATTAGGGGTTAATACTATTTATTATAGGGTTAGTGAGGCGGATTAGGGGTTAATAACTTTATTATAGTAGCGCTCAGGTCCGCTCAGCAGATTAGGGGTTAATAAGTGTAGGCAGGTGGAGGCGACGTTGTGGGGGGCAGATTAGGGGTTAATAAATATAATATAGGGGTCGGCGATGTTAGGGCAGCAGATTAGGGGTACATAGGGATAATGTAAGTAGCGGCGGTTTACGGAGCGGCAGACTAGGGGTTAATAATAATATGCAGGGGTCAGCGATAGCGGGGGCGGCAGATTAGGGGTTAATAAGTGTAAGGTTAGGGGTGTTTAGACTCGGGGTACATGTTAGAGTGTTAGGTGCAGACGTAGGAAGTGTTTCCGCATAGCAAACAATGGGGCTGCGTTAGGAGCTGAACGCGGCTTTTTTGCAGGTGTTAGGTTTTTTTTCAGCTCAAACAGCCCCATTGTTTTCTATGGGGGAATCGTGCACGAGCACGTTTTTGAGGCTGGCCGCTTGCGTAAGCAACTCTGGTATCGAGAGTTGAAGCTGCGTTAAAAATGCTCTACGCTCCTTTTTTGGAGCCTAACGCAGCCTTTATGTGGACTCTCAATACCAGAGTTATTTTTATGGTGCGGCCAGAAAAAAGCCGGCATTAGCTACGCGGGTCCTTACCGACAAAACTCTAAATCTAGCCGTAAGTTTTTTTCTTTTTTTTCTTTTTGTGTTTCTTTATGCAGCTAATTAGCCCTTAATAATTTAGGACATATTCTATATATATTTTCAGATCACTGGGCTTTCACTGTTTTATTATAAACTGAACGATAACGATATTTGTAAAGTCATATTTAATCTGTTTGACACAGTTATATTTTTGCACGGTCCACGTATAGGGTGCATATATTTTATCTTGTATGAATAGGCATTGAGCTCTGTTAGATTTTAGGATATATATAATTTATATATTTATTAGATTAGATCCCAATTTAATCACTACAGCTGAGTGGCATTATTGTTGAAGATTTCACTATTATTAAGACAATCACCAATTACTAGTCCCACTGTGAGTGGCACATTATTCATGGTTTAGTTAGAAGACACATATTCAGGAATTTTTATACATATATCAATATGTCCCTATTTCACAATAGGCGCACTTCCACTTCCTGTGCTGATGATTTCTTTGATAACTCTGAGACCACTAGTGAAACTTTAGAGCATCTACTAAGAGAAGTGGAGAAACATATGACCAGAGAAATTAAATACCATCTAGAAATAGTAACACTAGAAAAATATTTAAAAGAACAAATCATTCCTAGGGGGTTAAGGATTTTTAAAAATCCGACATGTGGACAGGACAATCTCATGTTCATGACCAAATGGAACCACATTTTAGAGGAGTGTACTAAGAAGCTTATGAATCTCATTATAAGTGAAAGAAAAAAACTATTAGACAAAGCCAATGAGGAAATCAATATGTTAGAACAGAAGATTATCCCTCATATGAGTAATAAGAGCTATGAAGATTTATCACAAAAAATAGCAGAGAATCTTGACTCCCTTAAGAAAGAAACAAAAAACACTAAAAGAAAGAAGTAATTTAGAGATTACGGAGATTATAAGGAAAGAAAAGAAAGGAACTTTAAAGCTAAAAATATAAGAGCTAACAACTATAATAATAAGAATAGAAACAACATCGATAGTCGCCAAAAGGAAAACGGATCTGGGCATACTAATAGAACTATGAACAAAAACAGTAACACTAATAGACATAATCACAAAACTTTGGCACAGAGAGAAAGAGAGAATTATTATACATACAACAATGAGGGTAATTCGCGACAAGGATATAGATCGAACGACTATCAATATGAATCAGGTAACAATAATTATGCATATAGTAGGGGCAATTACCATTGTTCAGAACAACAGAGGAGGGAAGAATATGGCTGGCAACAACCAAAGAATCCTTTTAAAAAACAAAAGGTTCATTATCAGAATGAGACTACTACACATAATAGGTTTGATGAATTAACTAGATTTAGCTCTGAAGATGATGAGGAGGTTTTTTTAGAAACTGGGAAAAGAAAATACACCCGAACAGACTCAGACCTGTTCAACAAAAGAAGAAGGAATATGGACAGGGCAGAGCATTAAAAAATTGAAAATTAACAAATAAGAAATCAGAAGTAGGAACCAATAATAATAGCAAGACAGGCAAAGGGATCTTTAACTTATCTAAGGCTGTATTAACAGAAGCACAAACATCAGTCTTAAATAAAGGACTACATTTTGCCCCTAGCTAAAAAATCAATAAGTTTGACACCTTCATAGGAGTACAGAAATTCATTCGTAATTTATGTATTTTAATTTTTTTTTTGAATAGTCCTATTATAAAAAATAATTCTCTAGAACAAAGTAAATATAGACATGTAGAAGTTAGCAGTAGGTCCTCATTTAACCCCACACAATATAAATCAGCTCAGATGGAAACTTTTTTAGAACTGGTTCATAGGGATATTAAGAACCTGAAAACAAACTATACATCTAATATGACAAAAGAGGAACAAATAGCATTAATGGAATTACAGAATAACGACAAAATAGTGATAAAGCCAGCGGACAAGGGTGGAGGCACAGTCATAATGGATAGGATCAAATATAACGAAGAATGCCTTAGGCAACTAAATGACGTTAACACATATAAAAAACTAGCTTAAAATCCAGTATTAGATTTTAAAAAAAGAGTAGAAAAATATTTAACTAAAGGGCTAAAAGAAAACATTCTAAATAAGAAAGAATATCAATACATATTTAATCAATTCCCTAATACTTCTACCTTTTACATACTCCCAAAGATCCATAAAGATCTATGTAACCCCCCAGGGAGACCCATTGTGTCGGGTTTTAATTCACTCACTAGTAATCTTTCAGCATACATTGACCAATTTCTACAAGTATACGTTAAGGGGACCAAGTCATATTTGAAGGATACTATCAGTATCTTAAATCATTTAGAGGGCATTAAATGGAATCAGGATTGGTTGCTAGTAGTTACCAGCGATGTTACATCGCTGTACACAATAATAGATAAAGAACTTGGTATCACATCAGTGAGGAATATCCTAAAGGAAGATAAAACTTTAGATCCCAAACAACTTCAGTTCATCTTGGATGGAATTATGATCATTTTGGAAACCAACTATTTTTGGTTCAATAAGGAATATTATCTCCAGATAAGTGGTACGGCGATGGGCACCAGATTTGCGCCCAGTTATGCCAATTTGTATATGGCAAACTGGGAAAACCAATACATCTGTAACTCCCAGTGGGCGCAATATCTGGTGTCCTATCACTGCTATATAGACGATCTGTTCCTTATATGGTCAGGTAGTGAAAGCCAACTATCAGAATTTAAAGAACATCTGAAAATGAATGAATTTAAAGTAGCATTAACTTGGAACCAAAGTAAAACCAAAGTAGAATTTTTGGATCTAGAAATATATATAGAAGACAATACATTAAAATAAAAAAATTTCTTTAAAAGCATAGATGTAAATAATTATATTAGTTTAAATAGTTGCCATCAAAAACATTGGCTAAAAAATGAGATGGAACTGTAGGTACAAAGAGGTATACCAAGTTATATGTTATGCTGCTCGTGTGATTTGGTATACATAGGACGTACCCCCAGACTTCTGAAAACTAGACTTAATGAACATATATACAATATAGAAAAAGGTTATCAAAATCACACATTATCGGCACATTTTGATAGGAAACACAATAGAAAGATAAATGACCTAGAATTTGTGGGCATAAGGAAAGTGGAACAAGGTTGGAGAGGAGGTGATGTACAAAATCAGTTGGGTCGCTTGGAGATGAAGTGGATACATATTATGGACAGCTTCATACCCAACGGGCTAAATAAAGATTTTGAGTTACATCATTTCCTATAAAGTAAGGTCATTTAGGTGAACATCCAATTTGTCTGTCTCTTAGGTCATTCGTATTCATAACAAAACACACTATGTAATCAGCTCCTTATGCACATATATTGCAGTAATATGTATGTCCAAGGTAGCCCAATTCGTTCATTTGTATTTATAACAAAACACACTGCGTAATCAGCTCCTTGTGCATATATATTACAATAATGTATATGACCTGGGTAGTCCAATTAGGTTGTCTGTATTTATAACAAAACACACTGCGTAACCAGCTCCTTATGTACATATATTACAATAATATATGTGATTAAGGTAGCCCAATTAGGTGAAATAGAGGCATTTCACTAGTATGAGTACTGCTATAGAATGAAGTTAATACATTAGATTACAGGTGTACATATTATAGGTAGAAGGTTGTTTATATGTATTTTATATATTTTTATATTTTTTATATTTTTATTCAGTATTGCCACCAGTGATAACGATGGCTTGTAGATATTATAAATTGTAAACAGCAGCCAGCGATTGGAAATAGCAATAGGTATGAACTACTGGTCTTTTCTTTGTTATATATAGATATAGCTAATAAGTGATGTATAGTATTGAACATAATAATTACAACAGTTATAATACCACACATAAGGTGTTGATAAGGATTTGTATGAACATACCATGAAATTAGAAAATGTCAGTTAATTTTGTATCTGTTCTGCAAATATGAAATGTTATCGAGCATAGAGTATATGTTATCCTTAGAGAGGGATATCTCCTTTTTACCATCAATTTTCCTTAATCTGTATATGCATATATTTTTGTAAATCTGTTCACAGTTTGTTCTATGTATTGTCTAAGAGATACCACACATTGAGGCAAATTAGCCTTGATTCCTTTCGGGACTAGATGCCCTTTTCCAAAATGGAGGACGAGATACCGGATATCCGGTCTGATAGATCTCAAGGGTTTAAAAGGATATACGGACATGCGCACATCATTTCCTTGACAAAGCTTTATAGTGAAACGTACGTCGGAAACATTATCTCTCCATTGCGTCTGTTCAATTATCTGCACACCTGAGGGAGGAGCAACCTACGCTGGTCACAAGGTGGACGGTTTTGCGGTTAAGCTTCTGCTTTCCTATCCACTGACTTACAGCATTGGGCTTCGCTTATTAGAGCAATAATAGACACTTTGTTGCTTTATTCTCCTGTTTACGGTGTATATGTAGTTCTTGTGATGCTTTTATATATATGTTTTAATAAATCATTTTTATTCTATTATCCTGTGAGAGTAACTGTTTACCCACCAGTATAAAGTGGGTGTGCGCATTTCCCTGAGCTTGGCTATAACTCCAACCCATGTGAGTAACCATTTGCATACAAGTGTTCTCTATCTCCTGAATAGTGTTACAGAGTTACACTATGTGGTACATTTTTGTTTCCTTTTCATGAGGATGAAATAAGAAACATCAGAAGACCGGAGATTCTAAGGAAGATCACATATATCTTTATATGAACTTTTTGTACTTTATTTTGCATCACATTTATTTCACATTCTTTTCGTTTTGTGATATTTTGGTATTTTATGTTATAGTAGCTCACGTTTGTTCCTAGCGATACTTAGATAGTGCTGGTCTGACTACTGTGTACAGATATAATATCAAAGATAGGGGTCTAAGAACATTTGGGTAAATAACATAAATTGGAACAATGTATTCTCAAATAAAAATACAGAGGATAAATGGATAACATTTAAAACTTTGCTACATAAATATACATATCAACATATATCACATGGTTATAAAAGTAAAAAAAAACAAAACAACACAAAGTAGCTAAATAAAAATGTGTTAAGAAAAATAGTACAGACTCAACATACCAAGTATATAAGGAATGTAACAAAGCATGCAAAGAAGCAATCAATTTAGCCAAAATTTAAAATGAAAGATTAATTGTTAAGCTTTCTAAGTCAAATCCTAAAAGGTTTTTTAAGTACATAAATGGCAAAAAATCTAAGAAGGACAATATAGGTACATTAAAATGTGTGAAGGGTAGCATGATTAACAGTGACAGGGAGAAGGATGAGGTACTAAACCAGTTATTTTCTTCAGTATACGCAAGAGATGAACTAATGGGTGATACTTTGAAAGAAACTAGAACATACAAGCCCATACCATTAACTGGGTTATCTCTAGCTGATATCAGGGGAAACTGGATAATATTAATGTTAATAAAACACCAGGCCCAGATGGAATACACCCAAGGGTTTTACAGGAACTTTGCACTCTTATAGACAAACCTCTACTCTTAATTTTTCAAGACTCATTATCCTCAGGCATAGTATCCCAGGACTGGCGTAAAGCTGATGTTGTTCCATTTTTTAAAAAATGACAAGATTATGAGTTTAAGTCAGCATGGTTTTATGAGAAATAGATCGTATCGAACTAATCTAATTTGATTCTGCGAGGAAGGAAGGAAAAATATAGATAAAGGGGAATCAGTTGATGTGATATACTTGGATTTTGCAAAGGCGTTAGATACAGTGCCACACGAGAGATTAATGTACAAAATTAAGGGACAGGGATTAGCTGAAAATGTTAGCTCATGGATAAATAACTGGATAAAACACAGGGAGCAACTAGTAGTAGTAAATGGATAATACTCAGATTGGACAAAGGTAGTCAGTGGAGTCCCCCAAGGATCAGTACTGGGCCCTGTTCTTTTTAATATTTTTAATAATGACTTGGAGAAATGATTAAATAGCAACATCTCAAATTTTGCAGATGATACAAAGGCGTGTAAGGTCATTAGGTCAGGGCAGGATGAACTTACTTTACAAGGGGATCTACAAAGATTAGAAGAATGGACAGGTAAATGAAAAATGAGATTTAATACTGGAAAATGCAAGTTTATACAATTTGGAAGTAAAAATAAGCCGGCAATCTAGGGCGCGATCCGATATAGGTCGTAGTTTTCGGCGCAAGCGAGGGAACCCGCGCCGCCCGTAATTTCACCTCGCAACTCGACCTATCCAATATACTGCGCCATCAGATGCTAAACTGGTGTAAGTAGGAAAAACCGGCGATCAACTAAAATGTGCGCAAATACACATTTTAGTCGTCGCAATTACTTACGCCAGTATTTTGTTCACGTAAAGTCTCAATAAAGTGTAGTTTTATGCAAATTAGGCTACGAATCATAAAAAACAACGGCCAGTTCTAAAAGATGCGACACGTAATTACGCCATTCAAAATTCATACATAAACCCATGCGCAGCGGCCATTTTCTTTAGTGTGTTTGGTTGGTTTTTGGAGCTACAGCACACTACGGTGAGTAGACATTAGTGGTAAGAGTAGTGAGAGAGGAGCATTTCATTAAGTTAGTTAGGTCGGATTGTTATCTGAAAAAAAAGGAACAACACGGAAGGGGCGCCAATGGTGCAGATCAATGGAGATTCTAATGGTGTACCAATATAATATGATCACAGGGTACTCACAATAGGTGAAGGCATTCAATTTTGCCAATAGGTGCGGGCTGGATTTTAACAGCAATCCAGCTGGCTGAGCGAAGAGGCAGCTCTCTATCGGCATCCAAACGGAGAGAAACTAGAGATGTAAAACAAAGTATAGAGGCGCCAATAGTGCAGATCAATGGTGATTACAGCCACAACAATACCCCAATATGCACAGGATACTCACATGTAGTAAAGGCAATCAATTATGCCCATAGAGACAGGCTGGATTTTACAGCAATCCAGCTAGCTGTTCCAAGGTAGGATAGCGGATGGGTGGGTGTCAGAGTGTTAGTACTCTAAAGTAGCATAGCAGAAGGAAGTATCATACATAACACTAGGAGTGGATTTGGTAAAAAAGTAAATTTATTAAAATATATAAAAAGTAATACCACTCATCTCAGTGTTAAAAATGTATATAATACATAAGGTATACATGCGACACGTTTCTCAGATATACTGTTTCCTCAGGCATGTTTCTACACAGTCCTTAACCTCCTTATATAGGGCTATGCTACTGGGAATACACCCACATCCCACCCCCAACACTTGTCAGATTTCAAACCAATCAAGGGCCATCATTTCCAATGACGCCGCCCCTGTTACAATATAATGCATAAATTCTCTATGTATGCTCTAGTTATCTCTGAAATAAGTAAATAAACTAAATATTTCTAGAATGGTGTGTTTATATGTTGATATTTTACAGGGACCTAACACTTTTATAATAAGCATTTTGCAATCTAAGATATTCATAATTCCTATACTCTCATTGGGTAGCTAAGCCATCAATCATTCTGTAGTCGAATAGCCCACAGTATATGCTTGCTAATACGTCTATATGGCTGTCAGTCAAATGAGATTTTCGCGCTAAATCTCCTGCTACCATTCTACACTATCACTCGGAGTGCACACATCCAATCAGAGCACTGACTAGGGGTGCGCCTCCATTTCCAATGTGCAACGCTGTGTGCCGTGATTGACATTTACTGGAGTCTGGAGGGGTATAATACTTGATCACGGACAATAGTAAACATAGCCTCCCATTGGTCTTGCCTGTGGTCACATGAGAAGAGCGCACCTCTGCTACTAATATTACAGGCTGTCATTAAAACCTAGAAGGGTGTAGTGATTGGTGACGGATAATAGTAAACAAAGCCTCCCATTGGTCATGCCTATGTGCATGTTGGACGGGTTGTTACTATTGGTCCGTGGTGGGAGACAAAGCAAAGAAATGTACCATTACTAAACCCGATTGCTCTAAACACAGTTACTCCGCAAAGGGGTGTTGGTGCAAATGTGAGCAGTGGCATAATGGGAATGCTGATTCCTTAATATACGAAATAATTACCGTGTTGACATATCTCAAGTGTACTAGGTGTATTTATATATAACAGTAAATATATATATATATAGACACTGATGGTGCTGTGAAGATATATAAGATAAATAATGTAGTAAACTACCAAGTGTAATTAGAAAAAATAAAATAAAATAAAACTACAGGGATCATAGTGTAAGCCTAAAGCCAAATCTCCAGTGTAATTTAGAGAGGCATGCTGTGATATATGGAGAAATAAAAATTATGTAATAATTATAATGTAGTCAGTGGAAATACGCTAGTGAAAAATGTGTTCCTTAAATATAGGGACAATTTGACCAGCTTGGTGAGAGGTGTATGGGTACATAACATTACTATACAGTGACTCACTTTTCTGGAGTATTAGTGTGTGTCTAAATTTATAATAACAATAACTCACTTATCTAGAGTATTGGTGTGTGTCAAAACTAATAGTAAAACTTAAAATTGACAAGTGAAATTGGCACTCGTACACGGTGTTGTGATATTTTACTTAACTAACAAAAGTTAAAACGGCCAATGAAATATATAAAAGGTACAATCTTAGGTCTAATGACCCTTAGTGGAATATATAGGTGACTAAAAGAAAGTGACTAAGATGACTAAGTGGAAGTGGGCTATACCCATCCAAGAACAACTAAGATAATAAATTACAATTAACACTTATAATGGCCAAATACTAAAGTCCCTACTGAGACAGATAAACAGTGGAATAGATTAAGCAAAACACATGGAGTGCAACTAAACAAATACTATGGAGTCAATGACTTCATTGAGCCCCGTAGGAAACAATGTTTGAAATTCGGTCGGATTGTTGGATTGTTAAGCCTGTACATTTACTTTCACTTTTTTTTTAACATATTGCACACCTTTTGCATACACACATATACAAAATACACAACACTTTTTTTTTTCTAACACCTCACACATTTTATTTATCTTTTACAGTGTGATAGGCTGAGTGTTTGGTTGTGATTGTGTGTGATTGAAGTGGGAGTGAGTGTGAGTGTGTGAGTGTGTGTAGTTTGAGGATGACAGGGAGAGATAGGGTGGGGGGGAGGAGGGAAGGGGAGTTGCAGGGAGAGGATTATGGACAGGAGGAGCAGCAGGGTCCCCATCAGGGAGTGAGTTGAGTGGGGAGAGGGAGACTTAGAATGGAGGATGGGAGTGGGGTTGCCCCAAGGCCAGGCACACTCAGAAGAGGGACAGAGGGTGCACATGGGGATATAAGGGGGGAGGAGGGAGAGGATAGGGAGGAACCCACACCAGGGACATCCCAGGGAGGGAGCCAGATGGCCCAGGACGAGGAGCACATGAGGTGCCCCAACTTCTCTTTTGCAGAAAACCTTGCGCTAGTCCAGGCCATCATGGAGAACCACACTGCCGTCTTTGTCCAAGAGAAGGGCAAAGGAGTTGCCCGAAGGCGTAAAGATGCATGGCTGAGGGTTGAAGAGGCAGTCAACAGCATGGCCCAGCAGAGGAGGAATGTGGATGGGCTCAAGAAAAGGTGGAATGACTGCAAGAGGCGGGTGAAGGAGAAAATGGGCCAAGAAGCCATGCACTAGAGGGGAACAGGCGGTGGTCCTCCCCAGGAGGCGGAATATAATGAGTGGCAGGAGATCATTCGCAGGTCCCTGAGCGTCACAGCAGTCCGTGGACTTCCAGGGGCTCATGACTCAGGGACTGCAACATTAGCACAGCATGCTGGTGAGTAACATCCCACACACCAGTATTATATGTATTTGAGATATAACATCCTTTAATGTCACACATTCATGTACACAATGCGGAGCATGGTATTTGGCCTACTAACAAAAACATCTACAATTAGATTTCACATTAAAGGGACATTAAACCAAAGCTTTTTATGTCATTATTCAGATAGATAATACAGTTTTAAACAACATCCCAATTTACTTCTATTATCTAATTTGCTTCATTATTTTGTTATTCTTTGTTTATTAAATATCAATGCACATGGGTGAGCCAATCACATGAGGCATTGATGTGCAGCCACCAATCAGCAGCTTCTGAGCCTATCTAGATATGCTTTTCAGCTAAGAATATCAAGAGAATGAAGCAAATTAGGTAATGGAAGTAAATTACAAAGTTGTTTAAAATTGCATGCTCTAGCTGAATCGTGAAAGAATAAAAATGGGTTTAATGTCCATTTAATGCTACTTAACACATTGAAATTCATGATATGAGGTGGAATAGTTAAATACTAACATGTCTCGGAGTAACACAGGCCACAAGCTACATGTAGAGTTTTCAGTAAATGGACACTATAGCCATCACAATACTTTTAGCTCAAGAAAGCACGTTATGTGCCTACATCAGGCTAAAGGAAATTGTGTGACCATAGTGTCACTTAAAGAACACATTTTCTCCATCACTGACATGTACACAGAACTATTGTATGAAACATATACATGTATACTTTGCATATTAAAATCCCTCATATCACAAATCACAATGTGCACATGCATGTTATAGAGTTTGACATGAGAATGAGTATAGGCCCTAGCATGTATCAATGTACATTGTATGCCCACATGGATATATATATGATTGTACTAATACCTCTCATAATTTGACTCCTCCACAGAACCTCCTGTCACCAGGGTGCAAACGGGCATGCATCCACTGCAACCACCAGGCCAGAGAATGGCTCCAGCAAAACCACCAGGCCAGAGAATGCCTCCACCACAACCACCAGGCCAGAGAATCCCTTAACAGTATGCTCCCAGGCATGAGGTGGGTTGGATTGCCTCTGTTGAGAACCCATACGTCATGCCACCAAGATTTGAAGAGGAGCCCTGGCAGGAGCCCTGGCCGGAGGACTATTCTTTTGGTTATGAGGGGCAGCCAAGGCATCCCCAAAGGGTAGATGTCTTTACCCCCCCTCCCAATATCAGGCCAGTCAGGACTTTTACCACCAGGACATACAAACTGGTCAGGCTGAGTGGTTACACACCAGTCGTCAATGGGACTACCAGTCCACCTGAAGAGCTCCACCATCCGCTTCCCTTGGAAGAGATCCAGCATATGAAGAGGAGCATATAGCTGTGGTAGTTCCTCCTGAGGCACCAGCTTTTGTAGTTCCACCTGAGGCACCAGCTGTGGTTGTTCATCCTGAGGCACCAGCTGGGGTTGTTCATCCTGAGGCACCAGCTGTGGTTGTTCATCCTGAGGCACCAGCTGGGGTTGTTCATCCTGAGGCACCAGCTGGGGTTGTTCATCCTGAGGCACCAGCTGGGGTTGTTCATCCTGAGGCACCAGCTGTCATTGTTCATCCTGAGGCCCCAGCTGTCATTGTTCATCCTGAGGCACCAGCTGTCATTGTTCCAGATGCAACAGCAGCTAGAGGTGAACATGCGCATATAATCCCTGCTGGTGAACAGCCTTTAGATACTTTGACTTCTGCCCTGGGCAACGTATACATTGCCCTCCAGAGGAGGCTCACATCAATCTGCGAGAGAATACAGAGAGACCAATGCAGGTTTTACAGGAGCCAACAGACTTTACTACAGCGTTCCATTGAGCTGCAATGGTACATGGCATCATGTTTAAGTGGTATAGACCAGAACCAATCTCAGATGATGAGAGTTATTTCGGGCATGCAGATGCAGACTGACAACAGATGGCGGGAAAAAAACCCAACTGTTGGGTGTGTTGGTGGAGCATTTCACACACCAGCAGGACACTGCCTCCAGCCTCTCATCTGTGGCCAGCACTCCTGCAGAATCCTCTGAATCCACACAACCCAGGAGAGGCAAGAAAGCCACTCCAGGCACCTCAGCCCCCTCATCTAAGAAGCCTAAAAAAAAAAAATATTGTTATATTTCATCCTAAATCTTGTCCTCTGTTATTTACCATATAATTTTCATCCACATCCATGTGAGGGGTGTTTTAGTACACTAATATTGTTGAAAAATATAATAAGGCCTGTGTGGAAATGGCCCAAAAAAGGTAATATCAACATGTTTATGACATATTCATGTTCTCTAAACCACATCACATAGTTGTGTATGAAGGGTACATATAGTGATATTCACTTTTAAGATGTAAATCAAGGTTTCTCACATCCAATAGAAATTGACCCATGTGCAGGGATAGGCACGAGCCAAGGCTGTGGCGGACATTTTCTAAGGTAAAGACTTTTAGTGAAGGACACCTTGCCTATCCCTGTACATGGGTATATATATCTAAATAATAATGTTTTTACAGAAGGCGTGAACATATGGTATAAACATCCATTTATATTCCTCGAAATGATAGTCAATAAATCATAGTGACCAAAACATAAATTGAACTAATGATATATTTTCAGTAATTAGGGTGGTTAAGGGAATGGGGGTGGGATGTAGTAGTTTTACTTACATGCAGTGGAAATCCGCAGTATGTAATTTGATGACAAGCTGCAGCAGGGGCAGCACCATCACCATGGACCTCAGCAGCAACTATAGAATCAGCATGTGTAGACGGAGCAACAGGGGATTGTAGGGCTTCCAGCACCCCTTGTGCCCCATGATGACCCCTTGTGCCCCATGATGACCCCTTTTGCCCCATGATGACCCGTTGTGCCCCATGATGCACCCCTTTGTGATTGGTTTGACAAACTTGCAGGGGCAGGAATAATAAATGCTTTGAAGAGGTTAACTATTTGTGATCAAGCTGCTGATATGTATGTTGTTAAGCATGCACTTGTTAGGCCTTCAGAGAGTTACGTTGGTTTCTAAGTCAGTGCAAGGGTTGCTGCGCCTTCAATTTGTCGCGAGATGAGAATGGAGTAGATTTTCTGAAATCTGCGCGCGTAAGTCCTTACGCCGTATATTGGATACCAAACTGCGCGTGTTTTGTATGTCAGTCTATGGGCCAAAAAACGACGGGCGAAGGCAGAAATATACGTGCGTAACTTCTAAGTTACACCGTATATAGGATACCAAACACGCGCAAAATTTGGCGTAGCCGGCTTCTGCGGGCGACGATTTATATCGGATCGCGCCCCTATTATTTAAATGGAACTAGACTTAGTCAAATAGAGAAGGAAAGGGATTTGGGAGTAGTAATAGCTAACAAGCTAAATATGGGTGCACAATGCAGGGAAATGGCTTCTAAGGCTAATAAGATAGTAGTATGTATTAAAAGAGGCATTGATGCAAGTGAGGAAAGCATATTTCTGTCACTATACAGATCCCTGGTAAGACCTCACCTTGAGTATGGAGTGCAGCTCTGGGGATCTAAAAAAAAGACATTGCAAACTTAGAAAAAGTTCAGAGAATGGCCGCAAAGCTAATAATGGGAATGAAATTTTAAAGAGAGGTTAGCCAAACTGGGTCTGTTTTCTCTAGAAAAAAAGGTATTTGAGAGATGGCATGATTACTTTATATAAACATATTCAAGGTCCATATACAGGGATGACAGAAGCTCTATTTATTCCAAGAAAATTGTTTGTTATAAGAGGTCACAATTTAAGGCTGGAGGAAAGGAGATTTAATCTCCTGCAACCTAAACATTTTTTCACTGTAAGAGCAATCAAATTGTGTAACTCGTTACCTGAGGAGGTAGTAAATGCCAATACCTTAGATACATTTAAAAATGGTTTAGATACATTTGTGGCTAGAAACAGAATTTAGGGATATTATTGCTTGTGTTAAATGGGTCAACTTTTAATGGGATTCATTTAAGATCAACTGGAACATTTTTGTAAGTTTATTAAGATTTGTACAGGGTGAACTTGATGGACTTCTGTAGTTTTTCAACCTCGTCTACTATGTTACTATATATTAGCAATCACTGACATTGACTAACCTTGAATCTTGTGTAAATCAAGATTGCTGCATGGGGCAGTTTAAACTTATAAAGGTGGATGGGAGAAATATAAGGTAAATAAATGTGTCTTTTAAAGGTGATTTTTCAAGAATGCATGATTCCATTTAGAAATCACAAACATTCAATTAAAAATGCACAAGTTCGGGGGGGGGGGCAGCGTAAAACCAGAGCTCCATACACCAACTCCACAGAACTGCCAAATAATGGAATTAAAACCATGTCTGGACCTGGAAAAAAGACAGCAATAGATAGATGAAGTACTCCTAAAATGGACACGAAAAAAAAGGCTGTGAAAATACTTTAATAAAGTTCCAGTATTGGTCGCCTAATGAAGTGACGCAGTATTCCACCGGGTCACACAATAAAGTTACACTCGAGGTGAAGAACTCCCTTAATGGCTTAAAACAGGGTCCGGAACTGAGAAATAAGCAGCGGCAGCAGATGACCTGACAACTCAGACAGGTACCACAGTGAGAGGGTTTGAATTCAGATTTAACGCTATATAAGCGGGGATACCAAAATATAAATAATGTCCCGACGTCATTACAGGGCAAATTACAAATGGCTATATCGCATAGGCCCCTACACACGCACAAATATAAGCTGCATCGCACATAACTAGAAGCGATAGTTACTACGCCACAGGAGTAGGCCTGCTTGTACGGATCCTAATCGACCCCTAGTACAACAGCTATAGATAGCCAACTATGAAAAAGGGACAAAATACTTATATAACCAACAGCTAAAGGCTGTGAGAAAGTCTGTGATTATATTGACTGACTGTGTACACTACATATATCTGATAGACAAACTAGGAAGACTAGATTGGAAGGTTGACAGGCATACTTGGATACCTGAGTGTAATAAATATTCAAGATGAACACCAAAAGATTTTCTAAATCTACGAGAGTCTCAAAAATGAGTGGTCCAAAGGACAATTCTGTAGAAATGTTTTTTACAACTGCAGGCCATAAAAGCATTTCAGAGAAAGAACCCACAAATACACCAGAGACTACGGACACACCAAAGTCCTCAAAAAACGACAGACACAATTACACAAATACCTACATCTCTGCTTTCCTCATTAGCCTCTAAAAAGGATATCGCTGATATCATCAGATCTTGTATTAGAGAAGAAATAGCAGAACTCAAGCAAGATGTACACTCCATCGGGAATAGGGTGGAATCCTTAGAGGAATACACAGACAACATGCAAGAGTAAATCACCCACTTACAGGACACCACAAGACAACAGACAACCCTGCTTGACATGTTACATGATAAAATCGAGGACTTAGAGAACCGCAGCCGCAGAAAGAATTTAAGGATTCGAGGTATACCTGAGTCGGTACTCCCTAAAGATCTGCCAACCTACCTCCCTGCCTTTTTGCCCACCTGAGGAATACTACAGCATCAATGGAAATTCCTTGGATAAGAGCGCATCGTGCGCTAAGGCCAAGGCCACCTGACACGAGACATTATCATGAAATTCAAGCAATTCAACGAAAAAGAAGATATTTTAAACCTCTCACGCAAACATCAACTTGTGAAGTTTAGAGGAATGGTTCTTCAATTCTTCCAAGATTTGTCTCAAAGAACACTACAGAGGCGGAGGGAGTTAACTCCATTGACAGCACTTCTACACCAGAAAAAAATACTATACAGATGGGGATTCCCCTTTCATCTTTATGTTCTTCATGGAAACAGAAAATTATCCTGTTTTACTACAGCAGACATCAAGGACTTCTGCACAGCATTGGATTTAGACCCTTCGACACAGAAACAGCTTTACAGTCGAATAAAAGGAAAGCTACACAAGAAGAAGATCCTAAAAGATTGAAACAAGTCACCCCAAGAGTGGGACGCTAATTACACCCCAGGCAATCCCTCTCTATAAGAAAGGGAAAAAGGACAACAACAGTAGAACAGCACCTAGAATATAGAGACTCACAGGATAGGTAAAGTTATGTTGAAAATTGCTTGGTTAAAGATGTTAATTTTTTGGGGATTTATACAGACGGGTGGTAGGATATATAATGTGTGTACATGATAGCCTATATGAGGAGTTCAGAGGCTGAATTGGGGGAGAGGGGGGGAAATTGGATGCTGTCCAGCATGGTTAACTAGTTAGAGAAGAGAAACAACCAAAAACTAAATGGCACCACAAAGAATATTTTAAATAAGTTTGTGTAAGGGTTGGTCCGCAACCTCTCTTTGTTAGCAATAAATGATAAGAGTTAAAAAGTTAATACCAATAAGGTATATTCAAATATGTTTAAACCATGTCCCTGGCTTGATTTGAAGGGATTTAACTGCCCTCAGAAAAGAACTATGGCACTGTTAGATCTGGCTAAAAGAAATGGAGACATACTCTTCCTGCAGGAAACTCACTTCCAGAGGTTAAGGGAACCAAAATACTTTGATAACAAATATACACAGCATTATCACAACTCGGCCACGAAGAAAAATAATGGAGTAAGTATTCTTATTCATAAAGATATTCCCTTCAAACATATACAAACCAACACAGACAAAGAGGGTAGATTTATTGAAATCTTTGGACTTCTATACGGATTGCCAACAACCTTAATTATTATTTACGCTCCAAATACCAAACAGCATCAATTTTATAGGAAAATTTACAACAAGATTTTAGATATCTCAAAAGGTACAGTACTAATGGGGGGAGACTTCAACATACCAATAGATCTAAACATGGATACCTCAAATCCAGACCCCAGTACCTCTAAAAGAGCAGTTAGATACTTAGGAAAACTGATGAAAGACTGTAACTTACATGACATCTGGAGACTTTTGTATCCCATAAAAGGGACTATACCTTTTTTTCAAATCCACACCAAACTTACAGCAGACTTGACTAGATCTTGACTAACTCAGATGGCCTTACTAACCTGCAATCATCAAGAATATCACACACGAAATGGTCTGACCACTCAGCAATGCAGGCACAATTTAGATGGCCTAATACTCCCCTTCCTATGCAGACTAGATGATACCATTCTGGGGTCTTCCAAAACTATAGAACATGTGGAAAAAACACTAGCAGAGTACTTTACATTCAATTCCCTAGAAGATAGTGATCCATTCATGGTATGGGAAGCCCACAAATGTTTAATCAGAGGGGAGTTAATTAAATTAAAATCGCATATTAAGAAAGCAGCCAGGAAACAGTACTTAGATATATCTCAGTCACTCTCCACGGCAGAATATGCACATAAGCAAAACCCAACAGACCAACAATTATACCTTCAGTTACAAACTATCAGGAAAGAAATGCAGACGCTTTTACTCCAAGAATACAATTTATTGGCATTAAAAACTAAAGAACGTTTTCACTGTGAAAGCAATAGAGTGGGGAAACTTTGGGCAAGAGCTCTGAAATTAAAAAAGCTGAAAACTTATATCCACACAATTAAAACTCCCTCAAATACATTCACCCACTCTACCTCTGACATAATGACCCAATTTGAAAAATATTATGAAGATTTATACAATATAAAAACTTCAGGAAAGCGGTCAGAACCTTCTATACCTATAAATACATATCTTCAAGAGCTCGATATACCACAGATAACCCAAGAGCAAAAAGATAGCCTAGACAACCCCATATCAGCATCAGATATAACAATAGCCATTAAACAACTATCTGTAGGGAAAAGTCCAGGACCGAATTGGTTTACTGTTAAGTTTTATAAACAATTATGCCAGAAGTATTGCAACCCGTATTAATAAAATTTTACCACAATTGATACACCTGAATCAAGTGGGTTTTGTCCCACACCGTGAGGCGAGGGATAACACCCTCAAAGTAATACATCTAATAGAATATGCCCAAACACACAAAATTCCGATGGTATTATTAGCAATAGACGCCGAAAAGGCATTTGACCAACTGAACTGGACTTTCCTTAAAGTGACCCTTACCAGATTTGGATTTGGACAGACAACAATAGACAGAATTTTAACTTTATACTCAAAGCCAACTGCACGCATCAGACTTAATGACTCATTGACAGACCCCATAAACATATACAATGGAACCCGTCAGAGTTGCCCTTTATCCCCGATTTTATTTGATTTGACCATGGAAATTCTGGCATCCAAAATCAGACGTAATAAAAATATACAGGGACTAAGGATCGGGAACTCACATTACAAACTATCATTATACGCTGATGACGTTTTGGTAACCCTAACGTCGCCCCTTCAATCCCTGGAAGCCCTTAAAATGGAGTGTGATTCTTATAGCATACTCTCATATTACAAAATTAACATGACGAAATTGGAAATACTGGGAGTTGAGATGCCAGAAACAGAGATGAACAAATAAGTGAGATTTTCCACTTCGCAATCCAGCGAACATCTATTAGATATTTATGAATTCAAATAGCAAAGACCACACAAGAGCTATTTACACTTAACTATCAAAAATTGTTTAAGGAACTACAACTAGACTTACAGAGTTGGAGTCAGAAACATCTGTCATGGATGGGGTGCATTCACGCCTTCAAAATGACCTTACTACCTAAAATCTTTTATTTGTTCCAGATATTACCGATTCCATTGTCTGACTCATATACTACATCTCTTCAAAAGTTAGCATATACATTTATCTGGGGTAATAAACAACCTAGAATCTCCAGGCAGATCATGTTTAGAGATAGGGACAATGGCGGACTGGGCGTGACAAACTTATTTTTTTACAGAACAGCGTCACATCTCACATGAATAATAGACTGGAGCAAGCATTTAGCACACAAAAAATGGAAAGTACTGGAGCACGCTCTAACAGAATGCGGAAACTTAAGTAGCTGTTGTTGGTTACATAAATCTAAAAGACAACTGCATCCACAGTCACCAGGTATCACCGTAGAGACATATAACACATGGGTTAAACTTCTTAAAGACAGAAAAGAACTCTCTAGCATACTCTCGCCCCTTACACCCCTGGCCTCTAATGTGGATCTGCCACTAATACATAAAATATGCGAGACAGATCACATTGGTGTCCATACACACGTGCCAGTTTTTGCACTGTTAGATAATGGGAAATTACGCCCAAGAACCGAATTATATCTTTCCAATGGTAGCACAAAGCTGGTATGGGTATTTCCAAATTTCGCACTTTATCCAAAGTCATCCAGACAAGCAAAAGTTGGTGAGGCCATTATCACCATTCAAGACATTGTGTTATTCCTCAGGTCCCTCAAAAAAAATCTCTCTATCTCTTATAGAATACTAGTCTCCCTACATTCCAAAACTCTGCCCAAGTACACTAAAGTATGGGAAAGAGAATTAAATATAAACATAGCACCCAAAGATTTGCACATGTTATTTAGACAGATGGGAAAAACCCCTAGGTGGTATCTATACCCAAGTAGGCTTTACAGAATGTTCCCAAATACCACCAAGATGTGTTGGAGAGGTTGTACGCAGGAAGGTACGCTGGCGCACATATGGTGGACCTGTCCACTAATTACCCCATACTGGACAGGGATAGCAAAATAAATGGCACGAGCTATAGACAAATCAATAGATCTTGACCCCTTGGTGTTTTTATTCAATAAACCACCTAAATTAAAATGTCAGATTAGATTGTCGTTACTTTACATAATGATTAGTGGCGCCAAACAATTAGTCCCGAAACTGTGGAAATCAACACGGGTCCCCACGACACAGGAATGACGTCAAAATGTATCCAGGCTTCTAATACTAGAGAAATATCAGTACCAGCAGACTAATCGCCTGGAACATTACCATTCAGTTAAGTTTTACTGGGAAGAATATGAGGCATTGGTGAAGAACCCAGGGTTATACATTAATGGCAATATAGATAACAGCTCCCTGTATAACAGAAATCAAAGGAAAAAATTACTTGTTCAGGGATATAGTGCACATTTTTAGATATGAAACACAGAGTAGACACTTACATGAGAGCAAGTTAACTAGCAATAACTAAAAGTAGAAAATGAATCAAGCTTTAAAGTAATGCATATCTGAATAAAAAAAATGCACAAGTCAAAATTAGTTTCACAATTCATATAAAGCATACAGTTTTAAAAGACTTTATCATTTATTTATATTATCACATTGTGTGCAGTCTTTTTGTAAGACTGCAAAACATGATGCAGCTTGCAAGGTTTATTTAAAGGGACATGAAACCCACATTTTTTCTTTCATAATTCAAACAGAGAATTCAATTTTAAACAACTTTTTAATTTACTTCTGTTATCTAATTTGTTTAATTCTCTTCGTATAATTTTTTGAAGGAGCAGCAATGCACTAATGGTTTCTAACTGAACACATTGGTGAGCCAATCACAATCAATATATATATGCGGCCACCAATCAACAGCTAGAACCTAGGTTCTCTGCTGCTTCTGAGCTTGCCTAGATAAACCTTTTAGCAAAGGATAACAAGAGAAGGAAGCAAATTAAATGATAGAAGTAAATTGGAAAGTTATTTAAAATTGTATTCATTGGGGCATATTTATCAAGTTCCGAATGGAGCTTGATGCTTGTGTTTCTGGCGAGCCTGCAGGCTCGCCAGAAACAGCAGTTATGAAGCAGCGGTCACAAAGACCGCTGCTCCATAACCTGTCTGCCTGCTCTGAGCAGGCGGACAGACATCGCCGTAAATCAACCTGATCGAGTATGATCGGGTTGATTGACACCCCCCTGCTGGCGGCCTATTGGCCGCGAGTCTGCAGGGGGCGGCGTTGCAACAGCAGCTCATGTGAGCTGCTGGTGCAATGCTGAATACGGCGAGCATATTGCTCGCCGTATTCAACGAGGTCTGTCGGACTTGATCCGCACTGTCGGATCAGGTCCGACAGACCTTGATAACTATGGGCCTCTATCTAAATCATGAATGAAAAATTTGGGGTTTCATGTCCCTTTAATGTATGTTCAATGTGTGTGTGTTTTTTCCCCTGTAGTGAACTACAGTTACCTTTTAAAAGACATTCAATAAACAAATAATGCTAACTTTTTTGTTGGCAAAAACATTGAGCTGCTGTGCCTTTTGCTTATTATTAGAAGTACTATATATGGAGATCATTACTTAATAGGAACTTTTCACCATAATTACAATGATAAATTAGTCACTTATTCTCATTAATAACATTTTGGAACTGTACTATGAACTAGTAGTCAAACAGTAACAATCAAGGAACTTTAACCCCCCTCCCCCTGTTTATCTGAAATTTAACAGTTTTCTCTAAGGAAGTTATTTGTTACTTTGAACTGTATGTTGTCTGTTTAATATCAAAGTACTATCATAAACATATATCCATATCATTAGTGTTTTATCATGGGAAAAAGATGGAAAGTGTTTTAATGCAACACACCCAAATTATAAAAAACAAGTTTGCTAGTAATTATTGCAAGTAAGGACAGCACTCCTGTTCTAATATTTGCTTTATGTAAAACTAAAACCTTCTATTAAAACTATAAACTTAATTCTTAGGAAAAATAAGTTTTTGAAAAAAGAAATAAAGAAATATATTTAGTTATTCTTTAAAAAGCAGGTAACAATGGACATTTTTGATGATTTCCACATATTAAAGTATTATTGCTCACTGTTTGATGTAATTAATTCTTCAGCATGGTGAGTTATGCAATGAATATGTAAGTATTGTTATCAATAATTACCTTAATTTGTTCTGTAATTCATGCTGTGATTAAGAGATACATATCTCAAGTTATCAGAGCGTTTATCATGTACAAAATTACATAAATAATCATTAAAAGGACATTTAAATATAATTTCAAATTACAATGCAAACAATTAAATACAGCATGGTTGATTCTTTTGGTTTAATTGTAATATTCATATTAACAAGGAGAGCAAGCTTTAAGGATTTAAAAATATACTGTTTAGAGCTTTTTAGATTGTTGCAACATTTATAAACTACATACTATATACTCATTCATTACATTGGTTTTCTAAATCTTTTATTTGGAAGGTGCACGGTCTAAAAAAAAAAAAAAAAAAAAAAGATGGATACAGCTATATTAATTTATGAACTCTGGATATCAAAAATAACTGGTTGTTCTATAGGGCCTTGGTTAATAATTAGAAGCTTAATTCATACCCTACTCTGGGCAAGATTACAAGTGATGCGCAACAGACTTTGTCCTAGCGTAACAGTGATTTTGCAATCTATTTTTCTTCCACTGATATTACAAGTCGGAAGAAATTGCTATTGGGCTAGCGCAATAGTAATTTCCGCATCAATCCATCCCGCGATCTAAGAGCTTTGGTAAAGTGTTTCCTGAAACTAAAATATGAAGTACACTTACACCCATAAACTACACTATTCACCCCTAAACCACCATCCCCCGACATTACAAACACTGAGTAAAAGTATTAACCCCTAAACCACCACCCCCCACAATGCAAACTATGTAAAAATAAATTACTAACCCCTAAACCGCCATCCCCCCACATCGCAAACTAGCTAAATAAATTATTGACCCCTAAACCGCCATCCCCCCACAACTCACAGTAATAAACTAATAACTAAACCTCTTAATCTAACATCTCCTAACTTAACCCCAATTAAAATACCCATAAATTAAATTAAAACTATCCAAACTAACTTAAAATAAATAAAAACTTAAGTGTAAAATAAAATTTAAACCTAAGCTTACCCTAAACAAAACTTAACATTACAAAATATGAAAAAGGTAACGTTTACCAAAAAAAATAAAATAATACATTACAAAAAATAACAAACAATGGGCAAAATTACAAGTTTTCCGGTATCGTGCGGTGCAGCAATACCGCTGAAAAATTGGCCATTGCGTGTGGAATGGCAGGTCTCTCGTATTACAAGTCGCTACTGTATAGCTATACCGCAAGCATTTTAGCCTGTAACGCAACTCTCCATTCCAGGGTCGGACTTGCACCAAAAATAGGCCCAGGCATTTTAAGGCAAAGCAGCCCATCCCCCCACCCCGACACCGTTTGTTATTTAAACTTATACCAAACATAACAAGTATAATAATGCTTGTTTAAAGGGACAGTCTACACCAGAACTTTTATTATGAAAAGATAGATAATCCCTGTATTAACCATTCCCCAGTTTTGCATAACTAACACTCTTATATTAATACACTTTTTACCTCTGTGATTACCTCTGGGGGACAGAGCAGCTATGTGCAATCTGAATTATTTGAATATCCACTATCTTTGGAGTCCAGGATTACCTGTGACCCAGGACCAAGACAAGAATTTGTTTCCCACCCAAGCAAGACCCCCTCAACAAATCGTACAACTTCTTCTTCAAATGTTTGAGTTGTGAAAATATAGCTGGTCCTGCCTTGAGCTTTCTGACTGACCAGCACATATTAAATTAAATCTGAGTGGTAAAGGGGTCAGTATAACAGGTAAAGGGACCTATCTTGTGAAGTAACAGAGATGGTAGTATGCAGAGGGCTTGTCTGATAAACATAAGAGCTAGTTCTTCAGAATTTTTTTGTTTTTAAAGGGATACTAAACCCAATTTATTTATTTCATGATTTAGATAGAGCATTTCATTTTAAGCAGCTTTCAATTTACTCCCATTATCATTTTTTTTGTTCTCTTGCTATCTTTATTTGAAAAAGCAGGAATCTAAGGTTAGGAGCCAGCCCATTTTTGGTTCAGCACCCTGGTTAGTGTCTGCTGATTGGTGTTTACATTTAGACACCAATCAGAAAGCGCTACCCAGGTGCTGAACCAATAATGTGCCGGCTCTTAAGCTTATATTCCTGCTTATTCAAAAAAAGATACCAAGAGAATGAAGAAAAATTGATAATAGGAGTAAATTAGAAAGTTACCTAAAATTAAATGCTCTATCTGAATCATGGAAGTTTAATTAAGTTTTTTATTTTACAGGGAGTGCAGAATTATTAGGCAAATGAGTATTTTGACCACATCATCCTCTTTATGCATGTTGTCTTACTCCAAGCTGTATAGGCTCGAAAGCCTACTACCAATTAAGCATATTAGGTGATGTGCATCTCTGTAATGAGAAGGGGTGTGGTCTAATGACATCAACACCCTATATCAGGTGTGCATAATTATTAGGCAACTTCCTTTCCTTTGGCAAAATGGGTCAAAAGAAGGACTTGACAGGCTCAGAAAAGTAAAAAATAGTGAGATATCTTGCAGAGGGATGCAGCACTCTTAAAATTGCAAAGCTTCTGAAGCGTGATCATCGAACAATCAAGCGTTTCATTCAAAATAGTCAACAGGGTCGCAAGAAGCGTGTGGAAAAACCAAGACGCAAAATAACTGCCCATGAACTGAGAAAAGTCAAGCGTGCAGCTGCCAAGATGCCACTTGCCACCAGTTTGGCCATATTTCAGAGCTGCAACATCACTGGAGTGCCCAAAAGCACAAGGTGTGCAATACTCAGAGACATGGCCAAGGTAAGAAAGGCTGAAAGACGACCACCACTGAACAAGACACACAAGCTGAAACGTCAAGACTGGGCCAAGAAATATCTCAAGACTGATTTTTCTAAGGTTTTATGGACTGATGAAATGAGAGTGAGTCTTGATGGGCCAGATGGATGGGCCCGTGGCTGGATTGGTAAAGGGCAGAGAGCTCCAGTCCGACTCAGACGCCAGCAAGGTGGAGGTGGAGTACTGGTTTGGGCTGGTATCATCAAAGATGAGCTTGCGGGGCCTTTTCGGGTTGAGGATGGAGTCAAGCTCAACTCCCAGTCCTACTGCCAGTTTCTGGAAGACACCTTCTTCAAGCAGTGGTACAGGAAGAAGTCTGCATCCTTCAAGAAAAACATGATTTTCATGCAGGACAATGCTCCATCACAGATGGATGGGCCCGTGGCTGGATTGGTAAAGGGCAGAGAGCTCCAGTCCGACTCAGACGCCAGCAAGGTGGAGGTGGAGTACTGGTTTGGGCTGGTATCATCAAAGATGAGCTTGCAGGGCCTTTTCGGGTTGAGGATGGAGTCAAGCTCAACTTCCAGTCCTACTGCCAGTTTCTGGAAGACACCTTCTTCAAGCAGTGGTACAGGAAGAAGTCTGCATCCTTCAAGAAAAACATGATTTTCATGCAGGACAATGCTCCATCACACGCGTCCAAGTACTCCACAGCGTGGCTGGCAAGAAAGGGTATAAAAGAAGAAAATCTAATGACATGGCCTCCTTGTTCACCTGATCTGAACCCCATTGAGAACCTGTGGTCCATCATCAAATGTGAGATTTACAAGGAGGGAAAACAGTACACCTCTCTGAACAGTGTCTGGGAGGCTGTGGTTGCTGCTGCATGCAATGTTGATGGTGAACAGATCAAAACACTGACAGAATCCATGGATGGCAGGCTTTTGAGTGTCCTTGCAAAGAAAGGTGGCTATATTGGTCACTGATTTGTTTTTGTTTTGTTTTTGAATGTCAGAAATGTATATTTGTGAATGTTGAGATGTTATATTGGTTTCACTGGTAAAAATAAATAATTGAAATGGGTATATATTTGTTTTTTGTTAAGTTGCCTAATAATTATGCACAGTAATAGTCACCTGCACACACAGATATCCCCCTAAAATAGCTATAACTAAAAACAAACTAAAAACTACTTCCAAAACTATTCAGCTTTGATATTAATGAGTTTTTTTGGTTCATTGAGAACATGGTTGTTGTTCAATAATAAAATTAATCCTCAAAAATACAACTTGCCTAATAATTCTGCACTCCCTGTATATTTAGCAAATCCTACCTTTAATGATGGCAAACCAAATTCTTTAGTGTCTAAGGACACATATCTTTTTGCCATCAAGCCACATGGATACCATTCATTAAGTTCATCTGAAAAGAAAAAGACAAAAATGCAACTTGCCTAATAATTCTGCACTCCCTGTATTTGGAGGGCCAGCCGCCACCCCCCCACCCACCTTTTTTCTTCTTCCATGTAACCATGTGCGGTAACATTAGTTCATGGGCTGTTCATTACTAGCATGTATACACAATATTAAAACCAATATAGGCTGAACATTTGAAAGGGTATCTAAATCAAAATAATTGATTTTTTTTCCCACTGGCAAAGTAGTTTGCAATAACAGTCAAAAATATTTGTGTCATGTTTTAGAAGTTATTGTCATCCCTATAGGAATTTATAAATGTACATACAATATGCCATAAGGACTACTTTTTTTCTAGAGAAAATGTTGGAACATCACAAAGAAATGAGTAATAAATTAGATCTATTGTTTGTATTGAACAGAACACCATAAAACAATGTGGATTTTTTTTAAACTACAAACCATTTATTTTAGAAGATCATGTGTGTTCCACTGCATTACAGGATAATACCCTTACAACTAAACTGTCCAGCAAACATAAGAGACAAACATATAGGCAACTCAGGGTTAGCTAGCTTAAAAAAAAAGAGAGAATTTATGACTATACCACTGAATTATGGTTGTGCGTTCTGGCTAAAATGCTTGCGTTATGGTCTATACCTCCGTGTTCCAATCTGCCACCTGAGACCAGTAGTTATGGATTTTGCAAAACAAAAATATTTCATAAAACTCATAACTAAAATGTTACAAAGTACACTAATACCCATAAACTACCTATTAACCCCTAAACCGCCACCCTTCCGCATTGCAAATACTATATTAAACTTATTAACCCCTAATCCACTGCCCACCCACATAGCCAACACTATATAAAGCTATTAACCCTAAACCCCTGGCGCCCGACATCGCTACTACTATAATAAACCTATTAACCCCTAAACCGCCGGCCCTCCACATCGCAACTACTAAACTAAACCTATTAACGCCTAAACCGCCAGCCCCCCACATCGCAAAACACTAAATTAAACTATTAACCCCTAAACCTAAAACCCCCTATCTATAAATTACAATTACAAAATAACTATCTTAAAATAAATAAAAACTTACCTGTGAAATTAAAAAAAACTAAGATTAAACTAAAAATTAACCTAACATAAATATTTAAATAAAATAAAATAAACTACAATTAAAAAAAAACTAAATTTACAAGATTAAAAAAACCTAACACTATGAAAAAAAAACCCTAAGCTACCCATTGCCCTGGCATTTGTATGGGCATTGCCCTTACAAGGGCATTCAGCTCTTTTTCAATCAGTGTTTTTACTGTCCATCCCTAATCATAAAAAACATCCCCCCCCCCAAAAAAACTAACACTAATCCCAGAAAATTTTCATCCATCATGTAGGCATTTTCTATCTTCATCCCGGTGGCGCGGAGCTGTGGCGGCGCAGAGCTGTGAAGAACCGGCGACTGAGGAGCCATCGAGCGTGGAGGATCCTCTTCATGCGATCGTCTGCCGCACACTGAAGCTTGAATGCAAGGTATCCCTTTTATATTGGGGTACCGTTGCGTTCCTTTTGGCTGAAAAATTCAAATTCAAGCAGCTCTCATCCTATTGGCTGATTTGAATTTTTCAGTTAATAGGAATGCAACGGTACCCCAATATAAAAGGGGTACCTTGCATTCAAGCTTCAGTGTGCGGTGGATGATCGCATGAAGAGGGTCCTCCGTGGTTGTCGGTTCTTCTCAGCTCCGCGCCGCCACAGCTCCACGCCACCGGGATGAAGATAGAAGATGCCCCCGCGATCGATGAAGATGTTGCCGCCTGGATGAAGACTTCTCCCGCCTGGATGACGACTTCTCCCGCCTGGATGAAGACTTCTCCCGCCTGGATGAAGATGGATATACGGACTTCAGGAACTGTAGATTTTCTGGGGTTAGTGTTAGTTTTTTTTGGGGGGGGGCTGTTTTTTTAATCAGTGTTTTTTTATTTTTCGTAATTTTGGCGTTTGTTTTTTGGTAATGTTAGATTTTTTTAATTTTTTCGTAGTATTTAGATTTAAATTTGTAAAAAAAAAAATAATAATTTTTTTTCGTAGTGTTATATTTTTTAATCTTGTAAAAAAATTTTTTTATTGTAGTTTATTATATTTTATTCAAATATTTATATTAGGTTAATTTTTTGTTTAATCATAGTTTTTCACAGGTAAGTTCTTATTTATTTTACTTTTAAGATAGTTATATTGAAATTTTAATTTAAACTTAGGGGGTGGTTTAGGGGTTTATAGTTTAATTTAGTGTTTTGCGATGTGGGGGGTGGCGGTTTAGGGGTTTATAGGTTTAGGATAGCAGTTGCAATGTAGGGGGTTGCCGGTTTAGGGATTAATACATTTCTTTTCATAGTAGCAATGTTTCGGTGCCGGTGGTTTATTGGTTAATAGGTTTAGTTTATTAGTAGCGATGTGGGGGCAGGCAGTTTAGGGGTTAATAAGTTTATTTAGTGCCGGCGATGTCGGGGGTGGCGGTTTAGGGGTAAATATGCTTATTTAGTGCCTGAGATGTCAGGGGGTGGCGGTTTAGGGGTTAATATATGTTTATGTAGTGTCGGGGTGGCGATTTAGGGGTTAATATGTTTATTTAGTGTTGGCGATGTCGGAGGTGGCGGTTTAGGGGTTAATATGTTTATTTGGTGTTGGCAATGTCAGGGGTGGCGGTTTAGGGGTTAATATGTTTATTTAGTGTCGGGGCGATGGATTAGGGGTTAATAATTTTAATTAGTGTTGGCGATGTTGGGGGGCAGCGGATTAGGGTTATTTAGACTAGGCAATAACTGTTTGCCCCCCAATGGTGGACAGGAGCAAACAAAGTCCACGTTGTAGAGGCAGAGGCAGTATTTTCCCCAATAATAAAGACAATAGGGAGAGCAACACTCAGGCATCTAAAGAAAGTGGACTCGGGCATCAGAAAGAGAAAAAAGTACAATTCTCTGAGAGTGAAGCCGAATCCTTTGATGATAGTTCAGCATCAGGGGGGGAGGACTACATTGAGACTTTCAATCTTTCAGCTACCCCGACCTCTGGGTCTTTGACAGTCAGATCAAAATCCTCTAGCACAGCTATGCCATCTATTTTGAAAAAACAACATCAGGGGATGTTAAAGTATACCCCTGATGAAATGCCCGTTGTGGGACAACCGCACATTGACAGAGAGGTAAGGCCAGACAAAAGTGATAAACGAGATCTAGAACAGGTTTTTTGTCTTCCCCCCAAGGAATCAGAGGGTGGGGGGAAAGGGAGAGGAGATCAGTCAGGCCAGCCAAGACAGAATCGCCAATCGGCCAGACGGGGCAGGAATGTGAGCAAATACCAGTGAATGATACAAACGTGATTAACCTATCTGATTATGTATTATCAAATATGGAAATTAAAGTGTTAAGCCTGAGATTGGGTTTTGTCCCATCACAGAAGTTTAACTTATTCAACACGTTGATTGACGTCAATAAATTAATCAGAGGGTTAACTGTACGGAAATTTTTCTATAGGGAAAATTCGGAGGCTAATATTGGGAGTGTCCCACACCAGGGAACACCCATGATGAACACTGAAAAGCTTTCCTAATTTGGAAAAGTTAGCCTATGAAGGAAGGATAGATGAACACACACCAGTGGTACAGGTACCAACATTTAAACCAACCTCTAGATTCTATCCAATACAATGCAGAGGGGATGCATTAGAAACCTTTCAAGCAAGAGTTGAAAGGGACTTGACATTGCTACACCAGGCCACCCCTAACAATCAGCATAATCTGAACTTTAAGGAAAGGGAGGCTCTGAAGAAGCTTCAAGACAATGATAATTTGGTCATCAGGAATGCTGATAAGGGTGGCTCGGTGGTGGTAATGTCAAGAACACAATTTGTTGCAGAAGCAGAAAGGCAGTTGCTGAACAGTAGGTTCTATCAGGTCTTGAGAAGTGATCCAACCTCCAAATATAGGAAGGAATTGGCACAGATTCTGGATGATGGTAAGGAACTTGGTATTTTGGATGGGTCTACCTGTGAGTTCCTCCAGGTAGAGAACCCAGTGATCCCCATTTTCAATCATCTACCAAAGGTACATAAATCCTTGGAGGGGGTCACAGGTAGACCCATCGTGAGTGGGATAGGATCATTATTGGAGAGAACCTCACAGTGGTTGGATGGACTCCTACAGCCCTTAGTAGGGAAACTAACAAGTTTTCTGCAGGACACAACACATGTTTTAAAATTGATGGAAAATATGGATTGGCAAGACACATACTTGTGGCTTACAATAGATGTCAAGGCCCTATATACCTCTATACCGCATGATAGAGGATTAGAGGCTATAGAATTTTTCTTGAGGAGGCAAACTGGCTTCTCAGATGAGTTAATCGATTATGTACTAAGAATAGTTCAGTTCCTTTTGACACACAACTATTTCTCTTTTGAGGGGGTGTTTTATCTCCAGAGATGCGGGACGGCTATGGGCGCAAAATTTGCGCCCTCTTTCGCCAACCTCTATATGGGGTGGTGGGAGCTGTCCCGCATCTATGGGGATGAGAACCCCTTCAGGAGAAATATACAATTTTATCGGCGTTACATTGATGATCTGCTCCTGGTGTGGAGAGGCACAGTGGAACAAGCCAAGACTTTTGTGGACTGGTTAAACCAGAATGACTTTGGACTTGAGTTCATGTTTGAACTAAGTAAACATCAGATAAATTTTCTGGACCTCACTTTGAGAGGTATTCCAAAGGTTGGGGTTGTGACTGAGGTCTACAGAAAGCCAATAACAGGCAACACCCTACTCCACGCCAGGAGCAGCCATCCAAAGCAGGTGTTTAGATCAGTTGCAAAAGGTCAGTTTACCCGACTGAAACGCAATTGCAGTGATTCCAGGCAATATGAAATGCACGCCGAAAAATTAACTGAACGTCTAAGGGTGAGAGGGTACAGACCGTCGGAGATTGATAAAATCAAGAAGGAGGTGACCTCCTCCGATAGGAAACATTTGTTAGAGAAATTTGAACCAGATGTATCCAAGAGTGATAACATCTACTTTGTAACAGACTATAGTGTCCAATACAATAAAATTTGTCAAATAATAAGGAAACATTATAAATTACTAGCAGCAGATGATTCCCTAGCTAGCGTGACAGAAAAGGGCTGCAAATGTTCCTTTAGAAAGGGAGTTACGATGGGCAATCTTTTAGCCCCCACACAATTGAGAAGTAAACGGAGTGAGCAAACGAGCTCTTGGCTTAGATGCAAGGGAGTCTATAGGTGTCATAATTCCACATGCAAAGCATGTGAACACCTGTTGACAGGCAATGGATTCAAAAGCAGTGTAACAAACATTGATTATAAACATAACAAGTGCATGAATTGCCGAAACATTTTTGTAATTTATTTAGCAGGCTGTGTGGCATGCAAATTACAATATGTGGGCATGACCACAAGGGAGGCACGGGTTCACATTAGGGAGCATCTTTTGGATATCAAGGCAGGCCTTCTGACCCCCCCCCCTCGTCCAGCATTTCAAATTGTTCCATAATAAAGATAGTACCAATTTTAAATGGACAATAATTGAGACTGTGGATGCAGGGCGAAGAGGGGGCGACAGAGAGTCTGTGCTTGCCAGAAGAGAGATCTTTTGGATTTTCAAATTGAAGACAAGATTTCCCACAGGACTAAACTCAGCCTATGACCTGATTAACCATTGGATCTAGGAAAATGCATTTTAATATCTAAAATGATTTTTCAAAAAGGCCCCCATACCAATCAAAAGAGTGTGACCCTATTCAGTACCAACTCTTCACTATATAAGGGAACACTACGTGTGTTAAGAAAGCACTATCATATTAGAAATTTTATTTCATTTCATTTATATTGCTCTTGGCATAATATAATGCATTTTCTGAAGAAAAATAGAAACAAGAAAAAAGAGTAAATAATAAGAGCAAATAAGTAATCCTGGAATTAGAAAAATCTAAATTTGAATTGTTAGCATGGGTGTCCCCGAGTGTGGTTGATGGTATGGGTGTCCCAGAGTGAGGTTTATCAATGGGGTTTTAAATAAATTTCAGCCTTTAAATGGAGAGAGTGAGCTCATTAACAATAATCGAATTTGTTAAAAACATGATAACTAGTAATAAGGAAGTACAATCATCAAAACAAATTAAAAATTAAAAAATGATTATTGCTAATTGTGAAAATCTAACATAACAAAATAATTAAAGGATTCAAGAAAATTTTTGAAATAATTTTTCCCCCCAGATAAATCTCCAATAGTAGTATCCATTGATTATAACATTACATGGTTCACAATAATATTTAGTTTTAAGTTTAGCTTAAGTCACAAATTGTTAGAGAATGAAACACAGTTCAAAAGAAAGTTTTATTGTGTGTTAAATGTTCACTCTGCCGGGGAAGAAACAGTTAATCCGGCTTAAGCCCATCAGCCAATAGAATGTTTTTATTCCTTTTTTAAAGCCCAGAGTAAGAAGGGAATGTATGAGCTATGATTACGTCATGTAGCCGAAACGCGTAAGCTTGTAACACTGAAGGGCTGTTTTTCTATCTGTGACCCATTTTACCTGAATAAAATGCCAAGATTGAATTGACTTTACCTGCGACTCCTGACATTCCTTTTTACAATTATTTAGACTAGGGTTTTATACTTTATTTTCCCTATAGACATATATGCGGTTGTGTTACGGTGATCGCTATTCTGCAATCACAGGTGTTATTTTTTTTCTGACACTTTCTCCCAATTGATGTCTATGGGGGAAAGCGTGCACAAGCACGTCAAGTCAGGCCTTGGCTTTTGTGCGGTGTGGAGCTTAACGCACCATACCGCACAAGAGAAGGTTTTTCAGTAACTTGTAATGGCAGCACTATGGAGATTGCGATAACACTAATTTTTTTGCATTATTAAAAATTAATTAAAAATAATTCTATTCTAATACCCCAAACCAAAAAACACCCCAAAATAAAAAAAAACCTATTCTACAAATAAACTTCCAATAGCCCTTAAAATGGCCTTTTGTAGGTCATCGCCCTAAAGCTCTTTTGCATAAAATAAAACAATTACTCCATAACATTACAAGCCCCAACCCCCCAAATTAAAAATCCTAACTAAAAACAAACTTTTTCCCTTGATCCTATTGGCTGATTTGAGTTTAAAGAATCAAATCAGCCAATAGGAATGTACAACCCTTGCTTCCTAATTGCAACGTAAAGGGACATGAATCCCCAATTTTTCTTTCATTATTCAGATATAGAAAACAATAAAAAAAAAGTTTCCAATTTAAATCTGTTAACAAATTTGTTTTTGTTATTCTTTGTTGAAACGATACCTAGGTAGGTAACGTGCACATGCCTGAAGCACTACATGACAGAAAGTAGTATTGCCATCTAGTGCTCTTGCTAATGTTTAACATTGTTGCAAAACGGCTGCCATATACACTTGTGCTTACATCCTTGCTTTTCAACAACGGATAACAAGAAAACAAAGAAAATTTGATAATGCTTGTAATCTATCCCTATGTCAGCAGCATATAAAGCACTAGTTTTACTCCCCTCGTGTCAGGAAATATAAAGCATTATTATCTGTAGGCAATGGTGCACACAATTTCTTGTTTTCTTTTCATTCATAGCACCATGTTTCACATTCACACCTACAGCTGGGATACATTCCTTTACAAATATGGCAAAAACATATTGAGGAGTAGCACTCGTGCACATTGTTACTTCTACCTGGAAGTGCCTATCTTGGAAAGGAAAGGCCGCCCCATATGTTAAAATGAATAAGCCTTGGCCTTTAAAAGTATAGGTGTCTTTAAGGCATAAACAAATCAAATCTGGGCATTACTGCACTAGACTCTGGACAGCTACTTTATTAAAGCAATATTATAAAACTTTTTCATATTCATGTTTTTAAGTTAAAGGGACAATAAACTTCTTTAACTACAAGACATTTCTGTTGTGTTGCTATGTAATAATATATCAGCCAAGCTTTAGAGGCCCATTTATCAAGCTCTGAATGGAGCTTGAGGGCCGGTGTTTCTTGCAAGTCTTCAGACTCGCCAGAAACAGCAGTTATAAAGGCCGCTGCTCCATAACCCTGTCAACCTGTTCTGAGCAGACGGACAGGAATCGCCACAATTCAACCCGATTGAGTATGATCGGGTTGATTGACACCCCCCTGCTGGCGGCCACGAGTCTGCAGGGGGCGGCGTTGTACCAGCAGCGCTTGTAAGCTGCTGGTGCAATGCTGAATACGGAGAGCGTATTGCTCTCCGCATTCAGCGATGTCTGTCAGACCTGATCCACACTGTCGGATCTGGTCCGACAGATCTTTGTTAAATAGGCCTCTTACTGTTATTAAAACAAATTAACACCCTTTTACTGCAATTAGTTTTCAATAGGCAAACTCCACCCCCCATTTGCCTTAATTGGAGAAGCCAATCTCGGCTTTAGTCAAAAAGACTTTCAGGTTAGCCACAGTCATAAAGTTAGTCTAAAATGTATTTGCCATTGTTATCAGTTAAAGTCAATTAGGGACAGATAAATAGCGAGTTAGCATTGAAAAGTCAACAGGGTGCATTTTTGAGAATTAAAATCTGTTTGTTTGCTAAATTTCATGAAAAGGGGCAAAATAAACAGTTCATTGTGCATAAATAAACATTTTATATACAAATCTCAAGGTGTTTACTGTGCCTTTAAATATCATCCAAATGAACAAACAAGGGCAGCTATTTTTTATATATATGTAATAGAAGACAGCACTCACTGGTCTTGAAAGGAGCAAAAGTAGGGGTCTGATGAAGGGGAGCTGTCCCTGAAACGTCACTTAATTAAAGCTACTTTTGCTTCTTTCAAGACTAGTGAATGCTGTCTTCTATTACCTACATCATAATCTGCATTCAGCACCCTGGCAACGATACATCTGTTCATCAGAGTGCACCTATCTCTGTAAGTATATATATATATATATATATACACATATATATATATATATATATATATATATATATATATATATATATAAATAACAAGCGTATTGCATTGAGCAATGATACTTTTTATTGGACTAACTATACATTTATTAGATGACAAGCTTTTGGAAGACTGTCTTCCTCTTTCAAATCTGAAGCAATACTGACCAATTTGATGGAATTTACAGATTATATCTTAAAACATGGCTGGATGGCTAAAAAGACAGAAAGTGTTAAAGAGGTTTGAATGCAGGGGGAGGAGGGGTGTCGTAAAATCATGAGGTGGGTTAGGAGACAGAGGCAGACAGTGTCAGTAAAGGATAACAGACAGGGGAAATATATGGTTAGACACAAAGCAATGTACAAAGTTGTTAAATTAGGTATACAGGGAATATAAGATAGTCAAAAATGGAGAAAGGAAAGAAAGACAAAAAGGGGAATACTAATAAAGACAAAAGTGTGGACATAGGCAGACATTCTTCCGAAAGCTTGTCATCTTATAAATGTATAGTTAGTCCAATAAAAAGTATCATTGCTCAATGCATTACTCTTGTTATTTTGATATCTTAATCTCTGGACTAACACGGCTACTCCAAAAATGTTATTCCTGGTATCATTTGTTGAAAAGTCAGTTCCAAGGGTAGCAATGCTTTTCAATAAATGATATTAAGACAACATATATATACACACACACACATAGAAAATATATCACTTTGTTAAGTGTGAAATATTCCAATCATCAGAGAATATCACAAACATACACCTATGTTCAGAACCAACACATTTCAAATGTGGATGATTACAATAGGTATTTATTACTACTGGGGGGGGGGGGGGTTGTAAAATCATTCTACATATATATTTATAAATATATATATATATATATATATATATATATACACACACACACATACACACATATATATATAGTATATATATATATATATATATATATATATATATATATATATAAACAATATTGTCAGGATATCTATAATATATATATTTATATATATATATATGGTTGATGGAGCCGAATATTCTGTGTTTTGGTGGAAAATATGCGCAGAAGCCCCTTGAAGTTTCTCAATATACATTCTGATCTGGGAGAAGCATATGCCAACCTTCACTAACAGATACGTGATAATTTAACACCATGGCATTCAGAAAAAGAACCAGTTTTAGCTGAAGAAATGACTCATATCACCTAGGTGTAAATTGTCCCCTGCTGAGTTTCCCAGACAAATTGGCAAATGCTTAAAATGGTAACATTTGTTTCTTTATTTTACAGACAGCAAGGTGTCCTATGAATACATAAACATGGATCTGTGTACTCAAAAATTATTAGAAATGTGAAATATGCTGTGTTTGTATGAATATAATGCCAGGATGTTAAATATTATGATTCTGGGGAGAGCAAATAATTGACAGAGCAATTGCTTATTAATATGATTTTTAAACACATTTTTAATATATCATAAGTGGAATATTTTCACGTTTGGTCTTAAAATGATCAGAAAAAAATGGTACTCTGTGATCCATGTGTACTTGAACATGTGACTTGTTAATGCTAAGAAATTATAGTATGTTGAATAAAAAATATATAAGTGTGTTAAATGAACATTTTGAAATTATATATTAAGCTGTGGCAATAATTGATGGTGAAAATGGTGAAAAAACTGGTATGACAGACTAATAAATTAACTATTGGAACACATGCAGAGTCAGATGAGCCAATCAGGGAGGCGTCTCTCAAATAACCAATGAATGCTAAGTATCCGAAGGGCCAATCCAAAATACAAGCACCATGGGGCATTTCCAAATAATCACCAATGATTAGGATAAGAATAAAAAGGGTGTGGTATATCACATGATATAACCTCATGCAAAATGAGATAGAAGGGTAGTCTTTTTTCTGCTGTAACTTGTGATTGAATAACTGGTTGCCATATCACAATCACTTTAAGCGAAATCTGGGACTCCCTTCTTGATCTATGCAATAACCTTTCTTCATATGAGGTGATCTGAATCTATTTGGAAAAGACTGGAATACTGAATTGATTAATGTGGTAATATATGACTGTTCTATATTTTAATATTTTAAAATACATTCATTGTTGCTACAGTCTAATTGCAGTTAGTAAATTTAAAAGGGCACTTTGTATTTTAAACTCATATTCACAGTCCTGTGTAGTTTTAAGCTAGTCTTTTGTATGCTAAGTAATTAATTGTTTGCTAGGTAAAGGCCCTTTGTGTTACATATTTCTAAGGCAGGCTTATTATTATTAAGAGTAAATCCCTCTGGTGTGTATTAAGTTATTTGCTATATATAAATGCTTCTAAGTAATTTATTTCAGCTCAGATAAATTGACATATAATTTGGTTGTTTGCATTAGTAATATATATAATTTATGATGTATATAATTGGAGTTATATAGGATCAATTGTGGCTAAGTAGCTTAACTGTACTGATCTGAAAGTTAGTGGCCCATACTTTGGTATTTTATTGTGGTGATGTAATGCAATTCAATTGTGAATAAGGTTAATTCTAAAGGTACATTTGGTTTGCTTTGTAAAGAATATTGTAACAACATAAGTGTGTATCATTTGATTCATAATCTGATTTCTATAAACATAATTTAATGTGTCTATAACTTTAACTTATCGTAAAGAATTTAGGAATAAATATTGCTTTAATTGTTTCGTATATACATTTTAATTGGGAGTTATTTTAAAAAATAATTATTAAATGTATTGCATTATAACCGGCCATATACTGACATAATATCTGGAGGCACCGCAGTAGACGAAATTAAATTTATCACATTGATATAATATATTTGTAGTAAATAGAGATTATTATAAAAATAATAATAATAATTTTTCATAATTCGAATAAAATAAGTAATTTTTTATATTTCAAAATTAATATTAATATTTTTTAAAATATATACAGGGAGTGCAGAACTATTAGGCAAGTTGTATTTTTGAGGATTAATTTTATTATTGAACAACAACCATGTTCTCAATGAACCAAAAAAACTCATTAATATCAAAGCTGAATAGTTTTGGAAGTAGTTTTTAGTTTGTTTTTAGTTATAGCTATTTTAGGGGGATATCTGTGTGTGCAGGTGACTATTACTGTGCATAATTATTAGGCAACTTAACAAAAAACAAATATATACCCATTTCAATTATTTATTTTTACCAGTGAAACCAATATAACATCTCAACATTCACAAATATACATTTCTGACATTCAAAAACAAAACAAAAACAAATCAGTGACCAATATAGCCACCTTTCTTTGCAAGGACACTCAAAAGCCTGCCATCCATGGATTCTGTCAGTGTTTTGATCTGTTCACCATCAACATTGCGTGCAGCAGCAACCACAGCCTCCCAGACACTGTTCAGAGAGGTGTACTGTTTTCCCTCCTTGTAAATCTCACATTTGATGATGGACCACAGGTTCTCAATGGGGTTCAGATCAGGTGAACAAGGAGGCCATGTCATTAGATTTTCTTCTTTTATACCCTTTCTTGCCAGCCACCCTGTGGAGTACTTGGACGCGTGTGATGGAGCATTGTTCTTGAAGGATGCAGACTTCTTCCTGTACCACTGCTTGAAGAAGGTGTCTTCCAGAAACTGGCAGTAGGACTGGGAGTTGAGCTTGACTCCATCCTCAACCCGAAAAGGCCCCACAAGCTCATCTTTGATGATACCAGCCCAAACCAGTACTCCACCTCCACCTTGCTGGCGTCTGAGTTGGACTGGAGCTCTCTGCCCTTTACCAATCCAGCCACGGGCCCATCCATCTGGCCCATCAAGACTCACTCTCATTTCATCAGTCCATAAAACCTTAGAAAAATCAGTCTTGAGATATTTCTTGGCCCAGTCTTGATGTTTCAGCTTGTGTGTCTTGTTCAGTGGTGGTCGCCTTTCAGCCTTTCTTACCTTGGCCATGTCTCTGAGTATTGCACACCTTGTGCTTTTGGGCACTCCAGTGATGTTGCAGCTCTGAAATATGGCCAAACTGGTGGCAAGTGGCATCTTGGCAGCTGCACGCTTGACTTTTCTCAGTTCATGGGCAGTTATTTTGCGCCTTGGTTTTTCCACACGCTTCTTGCGACCCTGTTGACTATTTTGAATGAAACGCTTGATTGTTCGATGATTACGCTTCAGAAGCTTTGCAATTTTAAGAGTGCTGCATCCCTCTGCAAGATATCTCACTATTTTTGACTTTTCTGAGCCTGTCAAGTCCTTCTTTTGACCCATTTTGCCAAAGGAAAGGAAGTTGCCTAATAATTATGCACACCTGATATAGGGTGTTGATGTCATTAGACCACACCCCTTCTCATTACAGAGATGCACATCACCTAATATGCTTAATTGGTAGTAGGCTTTCGAACCTATACAGCTTGGAGTAAGACAACATGCATAAAGAGGATGATGTGATCAAAATACTCATTTGCCTAATAATTCTGCACTCCCTGTATATTTTTTCCTTCTTATGGGTCAAAATTGTATTAGCGTTTTGATTTAACCAAATACCAAGCCAATATAAAAATGTCTGTAATCAGAAGTGAATCATTTGATTCTGTACATAGTGTTGAAATTTGTTCCCCGAAATTACCCCTCACTCAGGGTGATGTTCTTAAGATGGACATTATAGGCCACATTAAAAAGAGGTGTAATATTGCGGGTTATTTAAATGATTATATGGATATGCTTGAAATTAAGGCTAAACATATTGCTATTGATGATGGAAGGTGGAATGAAAAAAGTGAATTATTCCAATATTTATCCAAAATTAATAAATTCAAAAATTCTAACAAGCGAGATGAGTTAATACTAAAATTCTGGCCCCTTGTAATATGCATTATTGACAAAATGTCCCTTTACCTCATAGAGAAGGAATTGCAATTGCAGGAGTTAGACGATAATAATTGCCCATCACGCAGATGCGAAGAGAATTTTAAATAAAGCCGAAAATGAAATTGTTACATTTAAACAAGACATGACTGCCTTAGATAAGCATAAATAAACAACTCGCACAAAAAGACCAAGATACACCTAATACGGCGTATCTCTATACGACGCCCCTAAAATAATTACATTTTTAAGTAGTGCAGTACCTAAGTTCTCCAACAAGGGAACCAATTCTATAATTGACCATGACCTATGAAAATGCTTTATCCATAATGAATGTTACCAGTGAGCAGTCAAAAATTGAATTTCTGCCCTGGGTATTTGAAGGTAAATATCACAAATTCTTTGCTTCACTAAAGGATATGAATATTCATTCCTGGAATGAGGCAAAATGACAGTGCAGAAAGGAATTCAGGCAATATTGCACTAAAACGTATACGGTTTAAAATGTAGTGTGAATCAAAGCCCTATAAAATTCCTTTCTGTATTAAAAAGTGCATACAGTATGGCTGAAGATTACCCCATATTTGAATGCTCAGAATTTGTGAATTTATTTTTCGAAGCATTGCCCGCGCCCATCAAACTTAAATTAGCTAGAGATTTTGAGGAGAAATGCTCATTGGACTGGCTGATCAAAGAGAGTACAAAGTTATACTCTATTCAGCAGTCCGGTGAACAGGGGGTTAAAAGGGAACCAAAGCCCAGTCCCAAAATTGTGGCAGAAACTAGGGTGTCACCTAGCCCCCTCAATTTGGAGTCTAAAAAGAAAACCTATGCGGAGGTGGCCCGAGAAAACAGGCCATTCCCACAAAGTTTTAACTCTGCCCCTCCCCCAACACGGGCTGAGGCCTAGAGAGATTATGCTCAAAATGGGGGGCATACCCAGGTAAATATTTAGTCCCAAAGAGATGAACGTCCACAAAATAATTGGTATCCCCATAAAAATAAACACCAAAAGTGGCGAAAATACTCTCAGGGTAACCAGACACCCCAAGTAAACAGTGCTCCCCAAAATACTAATGCTGAACAAGTTGAACTCCAAAGACAACCACGTCAAAATAGGAACAATAGCTATGATTCTGAGGGATCCCAAGGATCCAGGAATCAATACCCTAGGACATCAAAAAAACGGTCCATGGGTAAAGATAGCTTGTCCATTCAAGTGGGCCAACTCAGCACACAAGTTAGTCAATTATGTACACTATTTACTAATATGAGTCAAGCTTTTATGACTCAGCAACCTAACAATCATTTTTAGGGGTACAGCCAGTGGACAGCAGTGGGTAACAGGCACAGTAATAAATACTGTAGCATTACCTGAGAGAGGGGGGAGAGATATACCAAATAAAATGATAAATATCAGTAATGGTACTAATCATGTTCTCTCCCTACAGACCAGAAATGGACGATTTAGCTGTGATGACGAGCAACCTCAGCCTGGAAGCTCTACCAAATCTCTTCCTTTGCAGCATTTTCTTAACCTTATTTCCACAGATGCAGTACACAGGAACCCGGCCAGCCCTATTATAGAAGAGGGGACCAGTAAGAATGAGAGTTCTTCTGCCTCAGGTAACATGGTGAATACAGGTAACACATGGCGAAGCCCAAAATTGTGTAATCACGCCAATTTTATGTGTGAAATGGTAGAAACTGCAAGGAGATATTATGTATTAGCTGAGCTCCAGGATTCAGTTTCCAACCCTATCATGGGATTAATTGATACTGGATCTCAGACAACTATTTTATCCCACAGGTACTGCACACAGCTAAATGAGCTAACACCCCACAAACCTAAAATAAAAGAATTTGATGGTTCACTAATAGGTGTTGGGGGTGACTCACTAAAAGTCTACGGTACTGCATGGTTAAAATTTAAACTGGGGAACAGGGTAATAAGACACCCTGTCATTATAGTGGATCTGCCAACTGATCATTTAATTATTGGTAGTGATCTAAACACTAATGTGCCTCTCCCATAGAATGCAAAATCTTGGTATGACAATAACCCACACTCCTATGGTAAATATTGGAACTTTTCCAATACATGTTATTGTGCATTACATGACCCCACAGGATATAACCTTATCCAAGGGAACTACCATAGGATATGTGCTGGAATCAAGTTATTACACTTTTGGATTTCAGAATAATGTAATTGGGCTAATACCTAATGATACTTAACTGAAGAACAATTAATAGAACAATCCTTTGCATCTATGCCAGAGGGTCTATTTACAATCCAGTCTATTTATCCCTTCAACTCAGAGAAAGGTATCTGTAAAATTGAAGAAGCCTCCCTGGTGTTTGATCAGCCGATCAAACGGCAAGAATACCCCGATACCCAGAGTCATGGGGGCAATGTAAATTATAATCAAGAGGATCTTACTAGTAGGTTGGAAGAAGCCTATGAAATAGGACAGCCTGAAATCTTTCAAGGATTTCAGCAAATAGTCGAAGAGCAAATATCTTTAGCTAATGGCTGTTCCAGTGATGATGAACGCCAACAGCTAAGAGAACTCCTGATGGAGTATAAGGATATTTTTGCTAGGGATTCTTATGACTGTTGGACTACAGACTTGCACATTGCAAGAATCCAAACCGATCCCAATGCACCACCTGTCTTTGTTAAACAATACAGACTTCCTTTAGCCTCATATGATTCTCTTGCAGAAATCATAAGGAACTAGGAAGAAAGAGGTATTATAAGACAGGTGCACAGCTCTTATAACAATCCTATTCTAGGTGTTCTCAAGCCCAATTGTCAGGGTTTTTTCCCTGTTGTTTGCCATGTGCTGCTGACAGCCATTTTACTCACCTCTCTTCCTGACTATGGTGCATTGTGGGGGATGCTGCTCATTTCCAACACTTCCTTTTATGGCCAGACTGGTGTGCATCATCCATGTGAGACAGGATGCAGTCTCAGAATTGTGATGTCATCACTTTTTATTTAAAGGGCCTCTGTTCAGTATGCTTTGCCTTTGCGTTGTCTCAGACCTGTTTGTGAGAGTTCCTGTGTATTACCTGGCTGCCTGACGTCCTTCCTTGTTCCTGATCCCTGGCTTGTTCCTGACTCTGCTTTTTTCCTTGTTCCTGATTCCAGCTCATCTGACTATTCGCTATGGCTCCTGACTCGGCTCGTCTGACTACCAGCTCTGGTTTTGACTCCTGGCTTGTTATTTGACTTGTGGACTTTTTAATTATTTTTTGCTATTAATAAAGTTGTGATTATTTTTGCACTTCTCGTCTCAGTCTGATTCCTGGCACCCTGACATTAGGCAAAGGCCATGAATCCTGATGGTGCTAATAATCCACCTTTACCTGCCATCATTTCCAGGATGGATGAACAGGATCACCGCTTGGATCAATTTGCACTAGCCCTGCAAACCCTGCTGACTTGCACTACACATTTGGACCAAAGTGTCCCGCAAGTTATGACTGCTCCTGTTTCTGCTGCTGCACCTATGCCTACCAGGAGCATGTCCGGTTCTGCACCTCTACCTCAGCGATATGAAGGCATTCCTATTCAGTGCAGAGGGTTTTTGAACCAGGTGGGCATTTACTTTGAGATGTTACCTCAGGCGTTTCCCTCTGACTGAGCTAAGATGGGATTTCTCATCTCGTTACTCTCTGACACAGCTCTAGCCTGGGCTAATCCCTTGTGGGAGACTAATAAACATGTGATTTCATATTACCCTGAATTTGTGGCCTCTTGTCGAAGGGTATTTGATGTTCCGGCTCACTCCTCCTCTGCTGCTAAACGACTCATGTCCATTCAGCAAGGTACAAGATCTGTTGCTCAGTATGCTATTGAGTTCCGTACGTTTCCCGCAGAGGTAGGTTGGAACAATGAAGCCCTTGTTGCCGCCTTCTTTCATGGGCTCTCTGATGCGATTAAAGACGAAGTTGCTGCCAGAGATTTACCAGAGGATCTCGAGGCATTGGTGTCTTTTTTTATCCTAATTGACATCAGACTCAGAGAGAGGAGCTCTTTCAAGGAGCGCTTGCCGAAGCCTCCTGTTCCGTTGTCTCCTACGTGTTCGTTCCCACCCATGCTTCCCTCTCCTCCCATGCCTCCTGGTCCCAAGTCACCAGGTACTGCTGAGCCAATGCAGTTGGGATTCACGCGTCTTTCCACGGCGTAGAGGGCCTTTAGGAGGAGGGAGGGGCTCTGTCTCTATTGTGGGTTACAGGGCCACCTTTTGAAGTCTTGTCCTACACGGCCGGGAAATGCTCATACCTAAGGTCCTGTCGGGGGCAGACCTTAGGGGGTTTATCCTCGTCCCCGGAACCGCTTAAGGAGAAACCTTTGGTCACGGTTGTCCTTTCCTGGGTGGACTCCTCCATAGTCACTCAGGCTCTTGTTGACTCCGGTGCTGCGGGCTATTTCATTTACAGTGCTCTGTCGCAGGGAATCATCCGCAAATCCTGCTCTCCTGCAGGGGCTGGCTTCTTCTTTGTGAAGAAAAAGGGTGGCGAGTTAAGACCATGTATCGATTATAGTGGTCTTAATCATCTTACCATTAAAAATGCTTACCTTATTCCGCTCATTACAGAACTCTTTGACCGCCTCAAGGGAGCTACGGTCTTTACTAAACTTGATTTGAGAGGAGCGTACAATCTTGTTAGGATTAATGAGGGTCACGAATGGAAAACAGCATTTAACACCAGGAGTATCTTGTAATGTCCTTTGGCCTATGTAATGCTCCTGCTGTTTTTCAGGAATTTATTAATGATGTCCTATGAGATATGTTGCAACAGTGTGTTGTGGTGTACTTAGACAACATCCTCATACATTCACCCACACTTAAGGCTCATCGTTCTGATGTTACACAGGTTCTTCAGAGACTACGTGAGAATGGCCTGTTTTGTACACTCAAGAAATGTGAGTTCCATCAAGCTCAAGTAACCTTCCTAGGTTATGTTATCTCCGTTGCAGGGTTCTCCATGGATCCTGACAAGTTATCTGCATTTCTGCAGTGGCCTCGCCCAATTGGTCTTCGGTCTATTCAACGTTTTTTGGGGTTCGCCAATTACTATAGAAAGTTTATTAAAAACTTTTCTTCCTTTGTCAAACCTATCACAGACATGACTCGTAAAGAGAATGATCCACTCCATTGGTCACCTACTGCCATTAAGGCCTTTGATAGTCTTAAGACTGCCTTTGCTGCCACTCCAGTTCTGGCACATCCTAACCCTGTCCTGTCTTTCGTTCTTGAGGTCGATGCGTCTGAGACTGGAGTAGGTGCCCTCTTGTATCAACGTCCTACGCCTGACGGTTCCTTGCATCCGTGTGGTTTCTTCTCTAAGAAATTGTCTCCAGTGGAGTGCAATTATGAAATTGGCGACAGGGAATTACTGGCCATAATTTTGGCACTCAAGGAATGGAGACATCTTCTCGAGGGTACTAGCGTGCCAGTGCTCATTCTTACTGACCACAAGAATTTAACTTATCTATCTGAAGCAAAACGTTTGTCGCCCCGACACAGGCCAGATGGGTGCTATTTTTGTCTTGGTTTAATTATGTGGTCTCCTACCTGCCTGGTAGTAAGAATGTAAGGGCTGATGCCCTCTCTCGACAATTTTCGCCTCTGTCCAAGGAGGAGCCTGTACCTACTCCTGTTATACCTCCTGACCATATTTTGGCTACCATACATACTAATTTGACTTTTCCCTTGGGGCAGCAGATCCTGGCTGCACAAACCAATGCACCTCCTGAGAAACCTAGTGGTAAGTGTTTTGTTCCTGAGAAGCTTCAAACTAAACTTTTGCACACTTACCACTATCCTAAAGCCGCAGGTCACCCAGGCAATAACCAGATGATTTGGTCTGTCATTCGACAATTCTGGTGGCCAGGTCTTCGTTCTGATATTGCTGCGTATGTTGCCTCCTGCTCAGTTTGTGCACAGAATAAAACTCCTTGACGTCTTCCTGTGGGTCTTCTTCAACCTATTGCTAATGGTGAGCGTCCTTGGACACATATTTCCATAGACTTCATTGTCGAGCTCCCTGTTTCCAATGGCAATACTGTTATCCTTATGGTGGTTGACCATTTTTCTAAAATGTCACATTGCATTTCCTTGATGAAGCTGCCTACAGCTCAGGAGCTTGCTTTGATTTTTGCCCGGGAGGTCTTCTGTTTACATGGGTTACCCAAGGAGATAGTGTCGGACTGGGGTAGCCAGTTTGTCTCCAGATTTTGGCGTTCCTTTTGTGCTCAAATGGGGATCCAGCTTTCCTTCTCCTCGGCATATCACCCTCAATCCAATGGGGCTGCGGAACGGTCTAATCAAGCTCTGGAACAGTTCCTCCATTGCTATATCTCAGATCACCACAATAATTGGTCTGAACTGTTACCTTGGGCAGAGTTTGCTTGTAATAGTGTGTCACAGCTGCTGATAATCAGAAATGTTCCTTAGGTAAAAGAATCAAATGTGCAGATTTAGTCAAATATATAGAAAAAATTAAGTAGTGTTGTTTCTGCTTTAGTTTTACTTCACATACTGTTTTGAAATAAAAACTAACTGCAGACTTTTTATATCCCACCTTATCAGAATGTAAGTTTAACTTTAACATTACATTCTTAATATAGTGGTTAGTAATTGATCTCAATGTAACATTTGCAAATGTAATAATCACAGTGTGGACTCAGAAAAGATATAAAAATAAAGATGCTGATAATTTGCTACATCCATGTTAACAGCATTAAGAAAAAATAAGAGCATTAAGCAAAGGAACTTGTAAACTGGGTGATTCAATTCCTCAATCACAATCAAGATAAACAAAGTCTTGGTTATAGTAACAGAAGCTGGTCAACTGAGGTGACTTGGGAAAATAACGCAGTAAAGCGAGACTTCAAACAGCAACAGTCTGTAGTAGTATGGTAATGCAGTAAGTACTTACTGGAATCCGCTGGCAAAAAGGATGTGTTGTCACCAAAGAACAGCAGGCTTCTGTTTGAGTGCAAAGCTCCAGTCTGAAAGGTGGAGGTGTCCAGGTGCACACTGAATCTGAAGGCAGACTTCCAGGTTATGCTGCAGGAAGCAGCTGAACAAGGCAGTAAGTGGTTCAAATGAAACCAGGGGAGGTTCCTCAATAACAAGCAATGAGCAAAGGAGCTAGGATGCTTATAAAGGAACACAACAGGCATAATTAAAGGGACAGGCTGTAAAGAGATACTGATATTATGACAGGTCCCCCACACAAGGAAAACCTCCAGGTTTTATTTCCAGGAGTCGATTCAGAAACAGGGTCTCTCAGGATGTCTCCAATGAAAAAGCGAGACCAAACAAGGGGCAGAAATGTTAGTGGCAGGCTCCCAAGAATCCTCCTCATGCGAATACCCCTCCCAATGGACTAAATACTGAAGTACACCCCAAAACACTCTAGAATCCAGAATTTCAGAGACCTCATACTCCTCTTCGTCAGATAGGGACTGAACCGAATCCGGAATGGATGATGGAACAGATCGGACAGAAGTATAAGGTTTAATCATGGCAACGTGGAATGAAGGGTGTATGCGATACCTTTTCTGGTAACCGTAGTACAACAGCGTTGGAGTTAATGATTTTTTCTATGTGAAATGGTCCTATATACAACTGGTTGAATTTAGCTTTCATAGCTGGTATTCGTATGTGACGGGTGGATAACAAGACCGAATCCCCGACCTTGTAATCCGGAGCTGGTCGCTGGCGTAAATTGTAGTAGTGTTGATGGTGGGATTGAGCCCGGGTGATATTATCCTGTAATAATTTAAAATTTTGAGCGATGGAATTAACTAAGTCGTTAACAGTAGGACATTGAGCATGCATATTGGGTAGGAGATCATAAGTAGGATGAAATCCATAATTGGCGAAAAAGGGGGAAATCTGGGTGGAATCACTTTTGGTGTTATTATAGGCAAACTCAGCGGTTGCCAAATATACAGCCCATTTATCTTGTTGCTGGGAACAGAAAACACGTAAATATTGCTCTAAAGTTTGGTTGGTGCGTTCACATTGGCCATTCGTTTGCGGATGATATGATGTAAGTTTTCTTGTGATATTCAATTTGTCACATAAGGATTGCCAAAATTTAGATGTGAATTGGCTACCACGGTCTGTGATTTGGTAGTCCATGTAATTTTACAATGTGTGATTAAAAACAACTCCGCGGTTTGAGATGCAGTGGGTAAAGCTTGTATGGGCAAGAAATGTGCCATCTTAGTAAATAAATCGATAACTACTAAAATTGTAGTATAAGTCTTTGATTTAGGCAACTCTACTATGAAATCCATAGCGACTTCTTTCCATGGTCGATCGGGTATCGGTAATGACATTAAATATCCATAAGGTTTTTTGTGATCCTTTTTGTTTTGAACACATAAAGTACAAGTTTTAACGTAATCCTCTATTGAGCTCCACATCTTAGGCCACCAATATTTCCTTTTAATTAAATCATATGTATTTTGTATACCAGGATGTCCATTAAGGACTGAGTCATGGTTTTGTTGTAGAATTACCTTTTGTAAAGTTGGTGGTATATACAAGAGATTCTCAAAATAATATAAACCATCTGGATGTTTTATGAGATTATATTTATTTGTATTAACATCCCTGCTTTGAGCATCCTTTAATTCTTGTGTAAAAGGTTGTATGCAGGAGATGAAATTTCCTGGAGATAGAACAGTTCTCTGTGGTTCAATATGGTTATGGGGTGTTCTCTGTCTTGACAGAGCATCTGCTTTCCCGTTACGTGATCCAGGTCTGTATTGTATATGGAAGTTAAACCTAGAGAAATACAGACTCCATCTGAGTTGTCTTGATGACAACGTGCGGTTAGTCTGCAAATACTCTAGGTTCTTGTGGTCAGTATATACAAGAATTGGTATATCTGTACCCTCCAACAAGTGCCTCCAATGTTCGAAAGCTGATTTGATCGATAGGAGTTCTTTTTCCCCTATTAGATAGTTAATTTCTGGAGGTGTTAAAGATCGTGAGTAGTAAGCAACCGGATTAACGGGTTCCGTTAAACTTGTCCTTTGAGATAGGATGGCACCTATTGCATACTCCGATGCATCAACTTCTAGGATGTACTGTTTTGTAGGATCTGAGAAATGAAGTATTGGTGCAGTTGAGAAACATTCTTTTAGTAAATCAAATGCTTGTTATGCATTCAGAGTCCAAATGAAAGGTGTCCCTTTTCCTGTAAGCCTTGTGAGAGGTTTCACTATAGAAGAAAAATTTTTAATAAATTTTCGATAAAAATTCGAAAATCCTAAGAAACTTTGAAGTTCTTTTACATTGGTTGGTTGTGGCCAATTTGTAATGGAGGATATCTTAGTATCTTCCATATTGATACCATCTGCTGTAATTCTGTAACCAAGAAATGATATATCTTGGGTATGAAATGTACATTTTTCTGGTTTTGCATAGAGGTGATTCTCTCTTAATCTGGTTAGTACTATCAGGATGTCATCCAAGTAGATGATTACACAAACATCCAGTAAATCACGGAAAACCTCATTAATAAAATGTTGAAAGGTTGCTGGGGCGTTGCAGAGGCCGAATGACATCACAGTGTACTTGTACAAACCATATCTGGTACGGAACGCTGTGAGCCATTCGTCCCCTTTTCTTATACGGATTAAGTTATATGCGCCCCTCAAATCTAGTTTAGTATAAATAGATGCCTTACCCAACCTTTCAATTAATTCAGTTATCAAAGGTAATGGGTATCTATTTTTAATTGTAATCTTATTGAGCTGTCGGTAATCAACTATTGGTCTAAGTGTTCCATCTTTATTGCGCACAAAAAACATTCCAGCAGCTGCTGGCGAAGTGGAAGCTCTTATAAAGCCCTTTTTTAGATTCTCATCTAGATATTGTTTAAAGTGCTGTAGCTCAGGCTGAGATAGTGGATAAATGTGACCAAAAGGTATTGGTGACCCAGGAAGGAGATCTATTGGACAATCGTAAGTCCTATGCGGTGGTAAAGTCTCCACCTCCTTTTTATCAAATATATCCTGAAATTGGGAATAGATTTCAGGTACTGGGTGTTGTAATTTTCCAACTTGATTCTTTGTTGTGGTCAGATTATTTATATGTGAGTATATTTGTTTTGGTAAAAAATGTTGCTTACAATAATGAGATTGGAATTGTGTACTAAGTGTTTGCCAATCAATGCTAGGTTGGTGTTGTTGTAACCAAGGTAAGCCTAAGATTAATGGAAATAGAGGTGATGGTGTTACGTCGAATGAAATATGTTCTTTATGTCCCCCGTGTGTAACCATAATTATAGGTGTTGCTTGATGTGTGATTGGACCATTAGAAATTTGACTACCATCAAAAACAAGTAACACGTATGATTTTTGTTTTTTCTTTAATGCTATTTCATTCCTATACACCACATCTAAATCAATAAAGTTGCTTGAAGCACCGGAATCAACGAGTGCCTTCAACATAATCTCTTTTGAGCCCCACTGTAAGGAAACAAGTAAATGACAGTAAGATGGTTTGTCAAAACTTATGTCAGAAGTACTACTGAAGTTATAGTTCTTACCTCTTTTTATCTTGGTAAGGTTAGGGCAGTCTTTTACTTCATGTTCTTTAGATGCGCAATAAAGACAGAGGTTGTTTTCCCTTCTCCTCTTTTTCTCTTCAGGGCTTAAAGGTCCCCTGATTACACCAATTTCCATTAGTTCTTCTGTAACTTTATAAGGTTGATAGGATTTCCTTATTATTGGATCTGAATTATATCTTTCCTTCTTTCGTTACCTTAAACGTCTGTCAATATTAATTGACAAAGACATTAAATTATCCAGACTTTCTGGTATGTCTATTCTAGATAGCTCATCTTTCAGGGCTTCTGATAATCCTAGTCTAAATTGGTTTCTAAGTGAGATGTCATTCCACTGCGAATCTTTTGAAACCCTTTTAAATTCGGCTATATAGTCCTCTACAGGCCTATTTCCCTGTTTAACAGCTCTCATTGAATTTTCTGATGTGAGTTGTTTGCACGGATCATCATACAATAACGCCATGGCGTGGAAAAAAGCTTCTAAGTTATCTAATATGGGATCATTTTGCTCAAAATAAGAGTTGGCCCAGGTTCTAGGCTCTGCTCTGAGATAAGAAATAACTGTCAATACTCTTTGTTTATCAGTAGTGTATGTTTTTGGTCTTAAAGTGAATAAAAGGTAACATGCATTCTTAAAGTCACGGAACTGACTTCTATCGCCAGAAATTTTTTCTGGAGGTGATACAATAGGCTCATTTGTTGAATCTATAGTAGCCTGTTTAGGAGCTGCAGTATCTTTTATAATGTCTCCTAATGTCTGATTTTCTAATTGCAACTCTCTTAAACCTTGAGAAAGTTGATCTACTCTCTGTGAGAGATTGTATACATGTGTGGGCAAATCTGCTTGATCCATTTTCAGGCTTGTTATTCTGTCACAGCTGCTGATAATCAGAAATGTTCCTTAGGTAAAAGAATCAAATGTGCAGATTTAGTCAAATATATAGAAAAAATTAAGTAGTGTTGTTTCTGCTTTAGTTTTACTTCACATATGGCTAGATTTAGAGTTTTGTCGGTAACGACCCGCGTAGCTAACGCTGGCTTTTTTCTGGCCCCACCTTTAAAATAACTCTGGTATTGAGAGTCCACAGAATGGCTGCGTTAGGCTCCAAAAAAGGAGCGTACAGCATATTTAACGCAACTTCAACTCTCGATACCAGAGTTGCTTACGAACGCAGCCAGCCTCAAAAACGTGCTCATGCACGATTCCCCCATAGAAAACAATGGGGCTGTTTGAGCTGAAAAAAAAACCTAACACCTGCAAAAAAGCCGCGTTCAGCTCCTAACGCAGCCCCATTGTTTGCTATGGGGAAACACTTCCTACGTCTGCACCTAACACTCTAACATGTACCCCGAGTCTAAACACCCCTAACCTTACACTTATTAACCCCTATTCTGCCGCCCCCGCTATCGCTGACCCCTGTATACTATTTTTAACCCCTAATCTGCCGCTCCGTAAACCGCCGCTACTTACATTATCCCTATGTACCCCTAATCTGCTGCCCCTAACACCGCCGACCCCTATATTATATTTATTAACCCCTAATCTGCCCCCCACAACGTCGCCTCCACCTGCCTACACTTATTAACCCCTAATCTGCCGAGCGGACCGCACCGCTATTATTATAAAGTTATTAACCCCTAATCCGCCTCACTAACCCTATAATAAATAGTATTAACCCCTAATCTGCCCTCCCTAACATCGCCGACACCTAACTTCAAACATTAACCCCTAATCTGCCGACTAGAGCTCACCGCTATTCTAATAAATGTATTAACCCCTAAAGCTAAGTCTAACCCTAACACTAACACCCCCCTAAATTAAATATAATTTTAATCTAACGAAATTAATTAACTCTTCCTAAATAAATTATTCCTATTTAAAGCTAAATACTTACCTGTAAAATAAATCCTAATATAGCTACAATATAAATTATAATTATATTATAGCTATTTTAGGATTAATATTTATTTTACAGGTAACTTTGTATTTATTTTAACCAGGTACAATAGCTATTAAATAGTTAAGAACTATTTAATAGCTAAAATAGTTAAAATAATTACAAATTTACCTGCAAAATAAATCCTAACCTAAGTATCAATAAATAAATTAAATAAAATACCTATAATTATCTACAATTAAACCTAACACTACACTATCAATAAATAAATTAAATACAATTCCTACAAATAAATACAATGAAATAAACTAACTAAAGTACAAAAAATAAAAAAGAACTAAGTTACAAAAAATAAAAAAATATTTACAAACATTAGAAAAATATTACAACAATTTTAAACTAATTACACCTACTCTAAGCCCCCTAATAAAATAACAAAGCCCCCCAAAATAAAAAAATGCCCTACCCTATTCTAAATTACTAAAGTTCAAAGCTCTTTTACCTTACCAGCCCTGAACAGGGCCTTTTGTGGGGCATGCCCCAAGAAGTTCAGCTCTTTTGCCTGTAAAAAAAAACATACAATACCCCCCCCCCAACATTACAACCCACCACCCACATACCCCTAATCTAACCCAAACCCCCCTTAAATAAACACTAAGCCCCTGAAGATCTTCCTACCTTATCTTCACCATACCAGGTTCACCGATCGATCCAGAAGAGCTCCTCCGATGTCCTGATCCAAGCCCAAGCGGGGGGCTGAAGAGGTCCATGATCCGGGCTGAAGTCATCATCCAAGCGGGAGCTGAAGAGGTCCATGATCCGGCTGAAGTCTTCATCCAAGCGGGAGCTGAAGAGGTCCATGATCCGGATGAAGTCTTCTATCAACGGCATCTTCAATCTTCTTTCTTCGGGAGCCATCATCTTCCATCCGACGCGGAACATCCTCTTCTCCCGACGCCTACTAGCCGAATGAAGGTTCCTTTAAATGACGTCATCCAAGATGGCGTCCCTCGAATTCCGATTGGCTGATAGGATTCTATCAGCCAATCGGAATTAAGGTAGGAATATTCTGATTGGCTGATGGAATCAGCCAATCAGAATCAAGTTCAATCCGATTGGCGGTCGGCAGATTAGGGGTTAAAAAAATTTAATCGAGTGGCGGCAATGTGGGGGGGGGCTCGGTTTAGGGGTACATAGGTAGTTTATGGGTGTTAGTGTACTTTAGAGTACAGTAGCTAAGAGCTTTATGACCCGGCGTTAGCCCAGAAAGCTCTTAACTACTGACTTTTCTCTGCGGCTGGAGTTTTGTCGTTAGAATTCTAACGCTCACTTCAGACACGACTCTAAATACCGGAGTTAGAAAGATCCCATTGAAAAGATAGGATACGCAATTGACGTAAGGGGATCTGCGGTATAGAAAAGTCGCGGCTGAAAAGTGAGCGTTAGACCCTTTTTTGAATGACTCCAAATACCGGCGGTAGCCTAAAACCAGCGTTAGGAGCCTCTAACGCTGGTTTTCACGGCTACTGCCAAACTCCAAATCTAGGCCTTACTGTTTTGAAACAGTAACAGTCTGTAGTAGTATGGTAATGCAGTAAGTACTTACTGGAATCCGCTGACAAAAAGGATGTGTTGTCACCAAAGAACAGCAGGCTTCTGTTTGAGTGCAAAGCTCCAGTCTGGGGGAGGTGTCCAGGTGCACACTGAATCTGAAGGCAGACTTCCAGGTTATGCTGCAGAAAGCAGCTGAACAAGGCAGTAAGTGGCTCAAATGAAACCAGGGGAGGTTCCTCAATAACAAGCAATGAGCAAAGGAGCTAGGATGCTTATAAAGGAACACAACAGGCATAATTAAAGGGACAGGCTGTAAAGAGATACTGATATTATGACATAGTGCTATTAATGCTTCCTCCAAGTTATCCCCTTTCATGGCGAATTATGGGTTTCAACCATCCTTGTTACCCGATTCATTCATGTCTCAGGGTATTCTGGCTTTGGAGGAGCATCTCCGGCAACTCCGTTCCACGTGGGTGCAGATTCAGTATTGCCTTGGTCGTTCTATGCAGCGCCAAAAGTTCCAGGCTGATCATAGGCGTCTGCCCGCACCTTCCTACCAGGTTGGTGAGAGAGTTTGGCTGTCCTGCCGCAACTTGAACCTTTGTGTGCCTTCCAATAAATTGGTTCCCCATTATGTTGGTCCTTTTCGAATACTCAGACGGGTTAAACCTGTGGCCTATGCTCTTGACCTTCCTCCTGCTATGCGCATCTCCAATGTTTTTCATGTCTCCCTCTTGAAACCATTGGTTTGTAATCGGTTTACCACTGTGTTGCCTCGTTCCCCCTCCTATCTTTTTTGACAGCCATGAGGAGTATGAGGTGCGCAGCATTATTGACTCTCGTTTGTCCAGGGGCCGTGTACAGTATTTGGTTCACTGGAGGGGCTATGGTCCGGAGGAGCATTCTTGGGTTCTCCCCTCTGATGTTCATGCTCCCGCCCTCCTCCGTGCCTTCCATGCCCGTTTCCCCAATAAGCCTTTTGTCCTCCCGTGGGGGAGGGGTCGTTGAGGGGAGGGTACTGTCAGGGTTTTTTTCCCTGTTGTTTGCCATGTGCTGCTGGCAGCCATTTTACTCACCTCTCTTTCTGACTATGGTGCATTGTGGGGGATGCTGCTCATTTCCTACACTTCCTTTTATGGCCAGACTGGTGTGCATCATCCATGTGAGACAGGATGCAGTCTCAGAATTGTGATGTCATCACTTATTATTTAAAGGGCCTCTGTTCAGTATGCTTTGCCTTTGCGTTGTCTCAGACCTGTTTGTGAGAGTTCCTGTGTATTACCTGGCTGCCTGACATCCTTCCTAGTTCCTGATCCCTGGCTTGTTCCTGACTCTACTGTTTTCCTTGTTCCTGATTCCGGCTCGTCTGACTATTCGCTTTGGCTCCTGACTCGGCTCGTCTTGCTACCAGCTCTGGTTTTGACTCCTGGCTTGTTATTTGTCTTGTGGACTTTTTATTATTTTTTTGCTATTAATAAAGTTGTGATTATTTTTGCACTTCTCGTCTCAGTCTGATTCCTGGCACCCTGACACCAATGGACAATGGAATTTGTGTGCTGACTTAAGACAGCTAAACAAACGAGTGTACATGTCTGGCTGGCCCATGCCATATATTGACCAGTGCCTAGCACAGATGCAGGGATCTAAAATATTTACTGCCATTGATTGTGCACAGGGCTATTGGACCATAAAGGTACATGAAGAGGACCAGTATAAGCTTGCATTCTCATTCCAAAAGGTCCAGTATGCATTCCAAAGGCTCCCGTTTGGATACATAAATTCAGGACATGAATTTGCAGTATTTATGCATAAGGCTATGCCTGATTCTCTGGAAAGGGGGACCTTATCTTATGTTGATGATGTTTAATCAAAAGCACAGACTTTGAAAAACACATCACAGAGCTTAAACACGTCCTCAGCCAACTTTAAAGGGCAGGTGTCAAATTATCCCTACAAAAAGCTCAATGGTGCCGTACTCGTGTAAACTTCTTGGGACATGAAGTTACTTCTGAAGGGCTAAATCCTCAAAAGAAAAAGGTGGAAGCTATAACAAATTCTAAAAACCCAACTTACTTAAAGGAATTGAGATCATTCCTAGGTATGACAAATTATTCTCGCAAATGTATTGATAAGTATGCAAAATTAGCTAAACCACTGCTACTTCTTCTAAAGAAGGATGTGAAATGGCACTGAAGTGAGACTCAAGAGACAGCCATCAAGGAGCTGAAGAGAATACTCACTCAAGCACCTTGCTTAGCATACCCTGATGGGGGTAAACCTTTCTACTTAGAGACAGGTTACACAGATATAAGAATGAGTGCTGTTTTATACCAAAAGCATGATAATTTAAGTAAAGTAATTGCTTATGCAAGCAAAACTTTATCCCCAGTAGAAATACATTTTGTAGCGATTGCGAAAAAACCCTCTTATCTACTATATGGGCTCTACAACATTTCTGCAGCTATATACAGGGTGAAAAATTTATTGTAGAAATGGCTCACCAGCCTTTGCTATATTTGCAAAGTGAGAGAATAAGAGAGGGAAACTTGTCTAATAGCCGCATAACAGCTTGGACTCTTTCCTTACAAGGCTGGCCTTTAGAAATTCGCTATAAGCAAAACAAAAAGAATCCAGTCGCTCAGGGGCTTGCTGAGCTCCACGACTGTACTGCTAAGGATCATGGGGAAGAGTTATTGGAAGATGATTTCCTGGAGGAACAAATGCTTTCCCCATATAAAATGTACAATGTGGACCATAGTTAAACATTACCTTGGGTATATATATAGTGATGGTTGTTCTAACCATGTCACTATTGAAAATGAGCGCAGATTGGTCACTGGCATTGGTATAACCTGGGAAAATGGATTCCCAAATATTTCTATAGGTTTCAACATTGGACCAAGGTCCAGCCAAGTCACAGAAGTAACTGCTGTTCTTAAATCCATTGAAATGTCTATTCAAATTATGTGGGTGACAGTTTTGTTGCATACCTGCCAACTTGGAAAAGGAATGGCATGCAGAAAAGTAACAACAAACTAGTCAAGCATGGCAAGTTGTTCTGCGAGATTGAAAACCTAGTGGTATCCAATGGGTTAACCATACTTTGGAAAAAGACCAAGGGTCATTCCAGGGTTCTAGGTCCTGATAAGGAGGGCAATGGTCTTGTAACATAGTAACATAGTAGATAAGGTTGAAAAAAGACTGAAGTCCATCGAGTTCAACCTATACAAATCTAAAATACTTACAAAAAGCTCCAGTTAAGCTTAAATAACCCCATTAAAATGTGACCCATGTAATACTAGCAATCATATCCATGAATTTTGTTTATATACAGAAATTTATCCAGACTATTTTTAAATGTATTAATGGTATTGGCATTCACTACCTCCTTTGGTAATGAGTTCCACAATTTTATTGCTCTTACAGTGAAAAAAACGTTTCCGTTGCAGGAGATTAAATCTCCTTTCCTCCAACCTTAAATTATGACCTCTTGTCAGAAACAATTTTCTTGGAATAAACAGAGCTTCTGCCATCTCTGTATATGGGCCTTGAATATATTTATATAAAGTAATCATGTCACCTCTCAAGCGCCTTTTTTCTAAAGAGAACAGACCCAGTTTGGCTAGCCTCTCCTCATAGGTTAATTTCTCCAATCCCCTTATTAGCTTTGTGGCCCTTCTCTGAACTTTTTCTAGTTCTGCAATATCTTTTTTAGCAATCGGTCCCCAGAACTGCACTCCAAACTCAAGGTGAGGTCTTACCAGGGCTTTATATAATGACAGAATTATGCTTTCCTCCCTTGAATCAATGCCTCTTTTAATACATGCTAGTATCTTATTAGCCTTTGAAGCTGCTGCCCTGCATTGTGCAGTCATCTTTAGCTTGTTATTTATTACTACTCCCAAATCCCTTTCCTCCTGTGTTTGGCTAAGTCTTGTCCCATTTAAAAAATACGTAGCCTGCCTATTTTTACTTCCAAAATGTAGAACCTTGCATTTTTCCGTATTAAATCTCATTTTCCATTCACTTGCCCATAGTTCTAATTTTAGCAAATCCCTTTGTAAAGAGAGTTCGTCCTGCTCTGACCTAATGACCTTACTTAACTTAGTATCATCATCATTCATTAGCCAAACAAGGAGCCATAACTGGAGAATTTCTTAATATTGACCACTTAATGGGTGCAATTCAGGTAGAATCCATTACCAGAAACCAGGCTAAACAACAGAGTGAGCCTGACCTAGTACAATGGAGTCAGGATTCTCCTAGTGAGGACCTGATCACAAGTCAAAAAGAAGACCCCATTGTAGGCATCTTCTATAAGCACATAGAAGATCCTAAGAGCAACCCCATCTCAAAAGAGGACAGAATTGGCAAGGAAGATCTTAGAATCTTAATGAAGTCCAAGTCACAGTTCAAGTTACAGGATGGTTTGTTAATTAGAACCTCCAAAACTGGCATCCAGAAAAGGGTGGTAGCCACCAAGTTCAGAGATCTAATGCTTCAACATGCCCATGATGCCCCCACATCTTGTCATCGTGGCATCAAATTAACGTATAAAATATTGCGTGATTACGCTTTTTGGCCACACATGTTGAAAGATTTTCAAACTTACTGTCAAGGTTGTTTAATCTGTCCACAGTTCCAACCCACTGCACCAACGCATAGGGCACCATTGCAGAAAAGGGGGATGGTAATGCCATGGTCAGATATACAAATTGATTTTATTGGTCCAGTAATTAGGTCATCAAGAGGTAACAAATGCATGTTAACAGTGACATGCCTGTTCACTAAATGGGTAGAGTGCATCAGTGCACCTAACAATAGTGCTGAAACGTGCGCAGCATTGCTCATCAACCACGTTTTCCAGATTTGGTTTACCCCAGCGAATCAAATCCGATCGGGGGACCCACTACACTAGCAAAGTTATGACTAAAATGTGGAAAATACTAGGGGTTAAAAGAAAGCTCCATATTGCATATAGAGCTGCCTCAAGTGGTGGTGTAGAGCATTACAATCAGTCCATTGTGAAAATCTTCAAAACGTTTGTGAGTGAAACAGGTAAAGACTGGGATGTAAAATTATCTCTAGTCCTAATGGCATTAAGAGCAACTCCAAATAGTGCTACCAAGATGTCACCTTTTGAATTGATGACTGGTAGAAGAATGGTTCTACCTCAGCATCTACTGTACCGTACATCAGACCAGAATTTGGTAAACGCTGCCAATACGCATCAATATGTGGAGAACCTAAGAAAGCACCTGCAATATGCCTTTGCATTTGCTCAAAGGAACTTAGAGAAAGCTGCAACAATTCAAGTTACAGGTTGGTTTATTAATTAGAACCTCTAAAACTGGCATCCAGCAATGGGTGGTACCCACCAAGTTCAGAGGTCTAATGCTTTAACATGTCCATGATGCCCCCACATCTGCTCATTGTGGCGCCAAATTAACGTATGAAATATTATGTGATTACGCTTTTTGGCCACACATGTTGAAAGATGTTCAAACTTACTGTCAAGGTTGTTTAATCGGTCCACAGTTCCAACCTACTGCACCAACACATAGGGCACCATTGCAGAAAAGGGGGATGGTAATGCAATGGCCAGATATACAAATTGATTTTATTGGTCCAGTAACTAGTTCATCAAGAGGTAACAAATGCATGTTAACAGTGACATGCCTGTTCACTAAATGGGTAGAGTGCATCAGTGCACCTAACAATAGTGCTGAAATATGCGCAGAATTGCTCATCAACCACGTTTCTCCAGATTTGGTTTACCCCAGCGAATCGAATCTGATCGGGGGACCCACTTCACTAGCGAAGTGATAACTAAAATGTGGAAAATACTAGGGGTTAAAAGAAAACTCCATATTGCATATAGAGCTGCCTCAAGTGGTGGTGTAGAGCATTACAACCAGTCCATTGTGAAAATCCTCACAAAGTTTGCGAATGAAACGGGTAAAGACTGGGATGTAAAATTACCTCTAGTCCTAATGGCATTAAGAGCAACTCAAAGTAATGCTACCAAGATGTCACCTTTTGAATTGATGACTGGTAGAAGAATGGTTCTACGTCAGCATCTACTGTACCATACATCAGATCAGAATTTGATAAACACTGCCAAGAAAGCACCTGCAATATGCCTTTGCATTTCCTCAAAGGAACTTAGAGAAAGCTGCAACTACCACTAAAACCTATTAGGATCTCAAAACGTCCAAAAAGTAATATGAAATAATTGATATAGTTTATCTTTATAACTTTGGAAGAGATCAGGTTAAGGAGAAGAAATTTCTTCCATCATGGAATGGTCCTTTTGTCATTACTGTCAAAATATCTGGAGTTGCCTATAAAATAAGGATCCCAAAAAAGATACTTTTACGGATAAATGGGTCGATATTAATCAGCTGTGAGCGTGCCATCCTAGATCCCAACTACAAGTCATAGAGGGAGAATGAAGTGTCATATTCACAAATGCACTAAAGAAATATTGTAGTTTAAAGATGCCTAACTAACAAGCATGAGGGCTCAAAAATAACGGACTCTCTTCATAGAAGACTGTCTATGATGTATACTGTCAATACACTCACCAAGTACTACTGACTTTAAGCCAATTCAAATACATGTGTCCTACATCTATTTGAAATTGGAAGGGGGATTTATGTCAGGAGATCTGTGAGTATTATTAAATACTATATATATATAAATATATATATATATATATATATATATATATATATATATATATATATACCCCCCTCTCTACCTTATACCTCTAAGAGATTCAAAAGAGAGCATTGGTCTCATTAGCTCAGCACAAACCCCTGGGGTGATGGAGCAGAATATTCTGTGTTTTGGTGGAAAATATGCTCAGAAGCCCCTTGAAGATTTTCAATATACATTCTGATCTGGGAAAAGCATATGCCAACCTTCACTAACAGACACATGTGATAATTTAACACTATTGTGTACTGGATTTCTTTTGAAGCTTAAACAGTTTCAGAAAAAGAACCTGTTTTAGCTGAAGAAATTACTCATATCACCTAGGTGTAAATTGTCCCCTGCGGAGTTTCCCATATGCAGCTCCCAGACAAATTGGCATTTCAAGTCTCTGTATGGCATGGAAAAATAAATCTCAGACAAAAGAATTATGCCTAAATCTTCATAATAATTTAAAATACACATATCATATTAGGACATCTATCTATCTATCTATCTATCTATCTATATGTATTGATCTAAAACTGATACTATATTGGATAAATGTCTGCTATATTGAACAAGTATAATTGATTCTCAGACTGTATATATATATATATATATATATATATATATATATATATCCTGAGAAGAAATGCCTAAAAGTAACAAATTAGATAAGTGTATACTGAACTTAATGAAAAGCTGTATGGTAGATGTATAAATGCTTGGTAACATTTGTTTCTTTATTTTACAGACAGCAAGATGTCCTATGAATATTAGCCATAAACATGGATCTGTGTACTCAAAAATTATTAGAAATGTGAAATATGCTGTGTATAAATATAATGCCAGGATGTTAAATACTATGATTCTGGGGAGTGCAAATAATTGACAATGCAATTGTTTATTAATATGATTTTTTAAACGCATTTTTAATATATCATAAGTTGAATACTTTCACGTTAGGTCTTAAAATGATCAGAAAAAAATGGTACTGTGTGATCCATGTGTATTTGAACTTGTGACTTATTAATACTAAGAAATTATAGTATGTTGAATAAAAATATATAAGTGTGTTAAATGAACATTTTAAAAAGATATATTAAGCTGTGGCAATAATTGATGGTGAAAATGCATTTCTGGTCGTTTGCTGCCCCCTAGGGGATTAAAACTAGTTTGACAGCCAAATAAATTAACTATTGGAACACATGCAGAGCCAGATGAGCCAATCAGGGAGGCGTCTCCCAAATAACCAATCAATGCTAAGCATCCAAAGGGCCAATCCAAAAGACAAGAACCATAGGGCATTTCCAAATAATCACCAATGATTAGAATAAGAATAAAAAGGGTGTGGTATATCACATGATATAACCTCATGCAAAATTAGATAGAAGGGTAGTCTTTTTTTCTGCTGTAACTTGTGATTGAATAACTGGATGCCATATTTGGGACACAATCACTTTAAGCGAAATTTGGGACTCCCTTCTTGATCTATGAAATAACCTTTCTTCATATGAGGTGATCTGAATCTATTTGGAAAAGACTGGAATACTGAATTGATTCAAGTGGTAATGTATGACTGTTCTATATTTTAATATTTTAAAGCAAATACATTCATTGTTGCTACAGTCTAATTGCAGTTAGTAAGGGCACTTTGTATTTTAAACTCATATTCACAGTCCTGTGTAGTTTTAAGCTAGTCTTTTGTATGCTAAGTAATTAATTGTTTGCTAGGTAAAGGCCCTTTGTGTTACATATTTCTAAGGTAGGCTTATTATTATTAAGAGTAATTCCCTCTGGTGTGTAAGTTATTTGCGATATATATATATATATATATATATATATATATACACATATATTTTAGAATTGTCTTGATGCTGCTAAGTAATTTATTTCAGCTCAGATAAATTGGCATATAATTTGGTTGTTTGCATTAATAATATGTATAATTTCTGATGTATATAATTGGAGTTATATAGGATCAATTGTGGCTAAGTAGCTTAATTGTACTGTCTGAAAGTTAGTGGCCCATACTTTGGTATTTCATTGTGGTAATGTAATGCAATTCAATTGTGAATAAGGTTAATACTAAAGGTACATTTGGTTTGCTTTGTAAAGAATATTGTAACAACATAAGTGTGTATCATTTGATTCATAATCTGATTTCTACAAATATAATTCAATGTGTCTATGGCATCTATTTATCAAGCTGTCAACTTACCTGCATTTGACGGCACCAATACGCTCACCTAAGATTGCCTAACATCTCTGCAGCGGACCTGAATACTTTCTCCAAAATTACCAAAACATCTGTCAAAAAGCCGTGCACCAAGTACGGGGTGATGAGCAGTGGACTGCTGTTAACTAACAGTCATCGATCTTGCTGCTCTTTGACTTTTTCCCAGCTTTATTGGTACCCTGTCACTAAACACCCACACTATACCATACTGTTTACCCCTATACTGCCACTCACGGACCCCGCCGCCACTCTAATAAATGTATTAACCCCTAAACCACCGCACATGGACCCCGCTGCAACTAAATAAAGTGTTTAACCCCTAAACCGCCACTCACAGAGCCCACCGCCACCTACATTATATTTATTAACCCCAAATCTGCCCCCCCTACACCGCCGCCACCTACATTATATTTATTAACCCCTAATCTGCCCCCCTACACCACCGCCACCTACATTGTATTTATTAACCCCTCATCTGCCCCCCCTACACCGCTGCCACTATATTAAATTTATTAACCCCTAAACCTAAGTCTAACCCTAACCCTAACACCCCCTAACTTAAATATAATTTAAATAAATCTAAATAAATATTCCTAGCATTAAATAAATTATTCCTATTTAAAACTAAACACTTACCTATAAAATAAACCATAAGCTAGTTACAATATAACTAATAGTTACATTGTATCTATTTTAGGATTTATTTTTATTTTACAGGCAACTTGTATTTATTTTAACTAGGTATAAAAGTTATTAAATAGTTATTAACTATTTAATAACTTCCTAGTTAAAATAAATACAAATATACCTGTAAAATAAAACCTAACCTATGTTACAATTACACCTAACACTACACTATAATTAAATTAATTACCTACATTAACTACAATTAACTACAATTAAATAAAATTAAATAAAATTATCTAAAGTACAAAAACAAACAAACACTAAATTACAGAAAATAATAAAATAATTACAAGATTTTTAAACTAATTACACCTACTCTAATCCCCCTAATAAAATAAAAAAGCCCCGCAAAATAATAAAAAGCCCTACCCTAAACTAAATTACAAATAGCCCATAAAAGGGCCTCTGCGGGGCATTGCCCCAAAGTAAATCAGCTCTTTTACCTGAAAAAAAGTACAATACCCCCCCAACATTAAAACCCACCAACCACACACCCAACCCTACTCTAAAACCCAACCAATCCCCCCTTAAAAAAACCTAACAATAACCCCTTGAAGATCACCCTACCTTGAGAAATCTTCACCAAACTGGGCCAAAGTCCTCAACAAAGCCGGGCAAAGTGGACCTCCAGACGCGCAAAAACCTTCATCCAAGCAGGGCAGAAGAGGTCCTGCATCTTCTATCTTCATCCATCCGGCACGGAGCGGCTCCATCTTCAAGACATCCGACGCGGAGCATCCTCTTCTTTCGACGTCTTCAAACAGAATGAAGGTTCCTTTAAATGACGTCATCCAAGATGGCATCCCTTCAATTCCGATTGGCTGATAGAATTCTATCAGCCAATCGGAATTAAGGTAGGAAAAATCCTATTGGTTGATGCAATCAGCCAATAGGATTGAAGTTCAATCCTGTTGGCTGATCCAATCAGCCAATAGGATTGAGCTTGCATTCTATTGACTGTTCCAATCAGCCAATAGAATGCAAGCTCAATCCTATTGGATGATTGTATCAACCAATAGGATTTTTCCTACCTTCATTCTGGTTGGCTGATAGAATTCTATCAGCCAATCGGAATTGAAGGGACACCAGCTTGGATGACGTCATTTAAAGGAACCTTCATTCTGTTTGAAGACGTCGAAAGAAGAGGATGCTCCGCTTCGGATGTCTTGAAGATGGAGCCGCTCCGCGCCGGATGGATGAAGATAGAAGATGCCGTCTGGATGAAGAATTCTGCCCGTCTGGAAGACCTTTTCTGCCAGGCTTGGATGAAGACTTCTGCACGTCTGGAGGACCACTTCGCCCGGCTTCGTTGAGGACTTCGGCCTGGTTAGGTGAAGACTCCTTAAGATAGGGTGATCTTCAAAGGGTTTGTGTTAGGTTTTTTTAAGGGGGGATTGGGTGGGTTTTAGATTAGGGTTGGGTGTGTGGGTGGTGGGTTTTAATGTTGGGGGGTATTGTACTTTTTTTCAGGTAAAAGAGCTGATTACTTTGGGGAAATGCCACGCAAAAGGCCCTTTTAAGGGCTATTTGTAATTTAGTATAAGGTAGGGCTTTTTATTATTTTGGGGGGCTTTTTTATTTTATTAAGGGGATTAGAGTAGGTGTAATTAGTTTAACAATCTTGTAATTATTTTATTATTTTCTGTAGTTTAGTGTTTGTTTGTTTTTGTACTTTAGATATTTTTTAATTTTTGTTTTAATTGTAGCTAATTGCAGTTAATGTAGGTAATTAATTTAATTATAGTGTAGTGTTAGGTGTAATTGTAACTTAGGTTAGGTTTTATTTTACAGGTATATTTGTATTTATTTTAACTAGGTAGTTATTAAATAGTTAATAACTATTTAATAACTATTGTACCTAGTTAAAATAAATACAAACTTGCCTGTAAAATAAAAATAAATCCTAAAATAGATACAATGTAACTATAAGTTATATTGTAGCTATCTTAGGGTTTATTTTATAGGTAAGTATTTAGTTTTAAATAGGAATAATTTATTTAATAATAGGAATATTTATTTAGATTTATTTAAATTATATTTAAGTTACGGGGTGTTAGGGTTAGACGTAGGTTTAGGGGTTAATAAATATAATGTAGGTGGTGGCGGTGTAGGGGGGGCAGATTAGGGGTTAATAAATATAATGTAGGTGGCGGCGGTGTAGGGGGGGCAGATTAGGGGTTAATAAATATAATGTAGGTGGCGGTGGGCTCCGGGAGCGGCGGTTTAGGGGTTAAACACTTTATTTAGTTGTGGCGGTTTCAGGGGGCAGATTAGGGGTGTTTAGACTCGGGGTATATGTTAGGGTATTAGGTGTAAACGTTACCATAGGAATCAATGGGATATCGGGCAGCAGCGAACATAAGCTTTTGCTGCTTTCAGACTCCCATTGATTCCTATGGCATCGGCCGCCTCCAGGGCGGCAGATTGAAAACCAGGTACGCTGGGCCGGAATAGTGCAGAGCGTACCTGCTAGTTATTTGACAACTAGCAAAAGTAGTCAGATAGTGCCGAACTTACATTCGGAACCTCTGGAGTGACGTAAGCATCGATCTGTGCCGGACTGAGTCCGGCGGATCGTATGTTACGTCACTAAATTCTACTTTTGCTGGTCTGTACAGTTTGATAACTAAGGTGAATCAGGCTCGCCACAAATATGCTGCGGAATTCCAGCGTATTTGCGGATGACAGCTTGATAAATAGATGCCTATAACTTTAACGTATCGTAAAGAATTTAGGTATAAATATTGTTTTAATTGCTTTGTATATACATTTTAATTGGGGGTTATTTTAAAGAATAAATATTAAATATATTGCATTATAACCCGGCCATATACTGATAAAATATAAAGTATATATATATATATATATATATATATATATATATCTCAAAGCAGAACATTGAATATAACAATATAATGCAATCAGTTTATCACTTTGTTTTTGATACAATGATCTGTGTCTGTTCTGGCTACGTACTGTACATTCTTTACTTAAAAAATAATATTAGACAAGACACTTTCAATTGTTAAAAATTAATCCCACCTGCTTAATTTTGTTAAATGCTTAGATCTGTGTTTTAAACATTGCATATGAAAACAAGCTACTGTACAGTATAACCATCAGAATAAAACCAGCAATTACAGGATTTACTACTATATTCTGCATTAATGTAATTCAATCTAGAATGAAAAGGGAAAATATTTTTAGAATGATACAAAAAGGAAATGGAAATAATATTTGCTTTTAGAAATCTGTGGTTGCAGGGAATAAAGGAATCTTTTAGAACATGGGCAGATGCCTGAAAGCCCAAAGCCTTGGTACTTGATACTACAATCTGGTTTCTTAGTGCTGTGGCCAGCTTTTGAAAATGGTAGGCTAGTTATTCAACAAGGAGACAATGGAAAACGTCAAGAAAAAGAGTGGTGATCTCGAGTTTAAAAGACTGCTGAGTGACATGCAGGCCAGATCAAAGTCGAAATTTAACAGGTATTTATCATTATGATGCTAATAGAGGTTAATAATAGAAACAAAAGCTAGAGCTCTCCTGACTCCACAATGGAAAAAAAAATATTTAACTTCAAGCGCCAGCATTCTTTCAGTTCTTAAAAACAAATGCTAATCAGTTATGGAATTCACTTGATTTTAATATACTGTATGTTCTAATGGTAGACAAGGTTTAGTGAGATATTTAATACAAGCATTAGTTACTATGATTTAGCACAGTAAATCACTTTTTTTTTTCTCCATAAATCATAACACCATCTAAATCTTCTCTTCAAAAATAAAATGTTAATTTATAAATATTTATACACACACACATATACATACATATATATATATATATATATATATATATATATATATTTATATTAGGGTGACCATATTGCCGCTTTAAAAAGGGAAACATGAAAAATACATATGTCAGGGCTGTTTAAAGTAATGTTTTGTATAAGAACCCTGACATATGTATTTTTCATATTTCTCCCTCTTTAAACCAGCAACATGGTCACCCTATGGTTCAATATGGTCCCAGCATGAATCTGCCCTTCTAGTACAACCACCTAGGTGTAAACTCAAACGTAAATATAACCACAAAACAGTAACGCCACAGGATTTTTCACCAAATATTGTCAAGTTTATTTGACGTTTCGGAACAATAAAACAGTGTTTCAACTGCCCTTATATATAATTACACTGTTTTACACTTTACAGTTTTATTGTTCTGGAGAAGGGGATTGCGTTCCCTGAAACGTCAAATAAACTTGACAATATTTGAAAATTCCTGTGGTGTTACTATTTTGTGGATATATATATATATATATATATACACATATATACACACACATATATATATAGCATTTAAAGTAAATGACTTCATCCTGTCTCAGCTAAATTACCAGCCTTCATCCTGTCTCATCTGAAGTACCAGTCAGCATCCTGTAGCAGCTAAAGTACTAGCCTGAATCCTGTCTTAGCTAAAGTACTAACCTGCATCCTGTAGCAGTTAAAGTACTAGCCTGCATCCTGTAGCAGCTAAAGTACTAGCCTGCATCCTGTAGAAGCTAAAGTACTAGCCTGCATCCTGTAGCAGTTAAAGTACTAGCCTGCATCCTGTCTTAGCTAAAGTACTAGACTGCATCCTGTAGCTACAGCAAATCTGTTTTTTGCCATTGCGAAAACACCACGTGCCTTATGGTTTTTTTGCAGTTGGGGTTGCGCAGATATTACAAGTTGCAAAATAAGCATGTTAACCTGCGTAATCCATAAAGCCAGATCGCGTGTGCATTCACGTATTCCCCATAGAACTCAATGGAGAAGACAAATAGAAAAAAAAAATCTGTTGTGCAAAGCCCATGACGTATTCTCTTTGAAAAGTGTACATGAAAATGCGAATATTTCTTATTGCAAAGTTGTTTTGTTAATGGAATATGTTATATTTATTTCTAAATTAATATTTCTCTATATATGTGAGGATTTTTGGACAGATATATCTATTTATAAGAGTTGTAAAGTAAAATATTTTCATTATCTCTATAGTTAAACATATCTCTATACACATAAATCTTTGTTTATCTATGTATGTGTATGTATGTCAATATAAAATCCCTGCGTCTCCTATCTTTTATCTCTTATAAAGTTTGTGTGCAATATATTTTTAAAATAATTTTTATTAGTGTTAATATGACTGTAAGTGTACTTTGTAATGTTTTTTGAAGTGTTTTGTGAAACTTTTTTGTTGTGGAAAACTGTTAACTACAGCTCTTCGAGCGCGAAATGATTGTTGCGTAAAAGGTGATTGCGTATGCGCAATTGATATTTTTTAAATTGATTGCGAAAAGACCATATCGTGCACGAAAAAACTCATACCGCGCGAATTGTAATCTTGCCCACTATAAGGTTTCTGCTACTATATCCTCCACGAGAGATAAGAAATGTTAGTATATATTGTATTATGTTTAATAGTTATTTTAAGATTATTAAAAAATGTTTACTATGAGACTGTTGATATTTATTATTGTCTGTTGTGTTTTGTGAGCAATTGTGAATCAGAGGATGTGATCTCATGTTGATGTCAAGAACAATGTCATTTAAGATACATTTCAAGAAGTGACAGTACTTCCAGTACTGTGTTTGACCACAGAAATACACTTATGGGCTAGGTGCTGGGATTTCTGTGGTTAAATTGATTGTAAAGTGTAATTAATTACTGCCCACTATCTAAAAAAAATCTTAAAACAGGGGCACTTTCATTCATTAAACTTTACAAAGAAGCTTCATTTTTAAAATATTTACGGCTAGATTACGAGTTTTTGTTGGTAAGTCTTGCAGTGCTAACGCTCAGTTTTTTCTCACCGCTCACTTAAGACAACGCTGGTATTACAGGTTTTTTTCAACCCGGCGTTAGCCTCTAAAAAGTGAGCATTGAGCAAAATTTTGCTCCACATCTCACCTCAATACCAGCACTGCTTAAGTCAGCGGTAAGCTGGTGTAACGTGCTCGTGCACGATTTCCCCATAGGAAACAATGGGGCTAAGCTGGCTGAAAAAAAACTAACACCTGCAAAAAAGCAGCGTTCAGCTCCTAACGCAGCCCCATTGTTTCCTATGGGGAAAGAACATTTATGTTTACACCTAACACCCTAACATGAACCCCGAGTTTAAACACCCCTAATCTTACACTTATTAACCCCTAAACTGTCGCCCCCGACATCGTCGCCACCTGCATTATATTATTAACACACTTTTTCTAACTTTGACCCATAAAATCTGTTACACATCTACAAGCACCAAAAAACAACCAAAATAAATAGTTTTTAAATTTTGTTCTGAGTTTAGAAATACCCAATGTTTACATGTTCTTTGAATTTTTGCAAGTTATAGGGCAATAAATACAAGTAGCACTCTATTTTTTCCAAACCATGTTTTTTTTTTTTGAAATTAGCGATAGGTACGTTGTAACACTGATATCTGTCAGGAATCCCTGAATATCCCTTGACATGTATATATTTTTTTTTTAGTAGACAACCCAAAGTATTGATCTAGGCCCATTTTGATATATTTTATGCTACCATTTCACTGCCAAATGTGATCAAATAAAAAAATTTGTTCACTTTTTCACAAACTTTAGGTTTCTCACTGAAATTATTTACAAACAGCTTGTACAATTATGGCACAAATGTTTGTTTGTAAATGCTTCCCCTTTAATCAGAAGTAGCAGATTTATATGGCTTTGGCGTTGCTTATTGGTAATTAGAAGGCCGCTAAATGCCGCTGTGCACCACACGTGCATTATGCCCAGCAGTGAAGGGGTTAATTAGGGAGCTTGTAGGGAGCTTGTAGGGTTGATTTTTAGATTTAGTGTAGTGTAGTAGTGTAGTGTAGTAGTAGACAACCCAAAGTATTGATCTAGGCCCATTATGGCATATTTCATGCCACCATTTCACTGCCAAATGGGATCAAATAAAAAAATCGTAAATTTTTGCACAATTTTAGGTTTCTTACTGAAATTATTTACAAACAGCTTGTGCAATTATGAAACAAACGGTTGTATAAGCTTCTCTGTGATCCCCTTTGTTCAGAAATAGCAGACATATATGCCTTTGGCGTTGCTTTTTGGTAATTAGGCTGCTAAATGCCACTGCGCACCACACTTGTATTATGCCCAGCAGTGACGGGGTTAATTAGGTAGCTTGTAGGGTTAATTTTAGCTTTAGTGTAGAGATCAGCCTCCCACCTGACACATCCCAACCCCTGAACTCTCCCTGACCCCGCTCAAATAGCTCTTTTCCCTCCACCACATTACAATTGTCACCTTCATTTTAAGTACTGGCAGAAAGTCTGCCAGTACTAAAATAAAAAGCATTTTTATTTATTTTTTATTATTTTTTCTTTCAATTGATTCTGCAGTGTTGGATCCCCTCTTAGCCCCAAACCTCCCTGATCCCCCCATACAGCTCTCTAACCCTCCCCCCTCTACCTATTTGCTGCCATCTTGGGTACTGGCAGCTGTCTGCCAGTACCCAGTTTGCCCCTAAAAAAGAATATTTTTTAATTTTTGTTTAATAAATCATATATTTTCTGTAGTGTAGCTGCCCCCCTCGTTATCCTACCTCCCTCCCCCTCCCAGATCCCTTGCCCAACACCTGGAGAGCCCCACCATCGCTAAACAATTTATTTATTTTTACTGAAAAGTTTGTAATCGCCGCACGCTTCCACCACTTGAAACCCCTGAGGACATACAAGGTACATCCTTGGTCACTAACTGACATTTTTTGCAGGACGTACCCTGTACGCCCTTGGTCCTTAAACAATAACAATTTTAGTGTAGACTGTTCCTTTTAAGAAATTGAAGATTTTAATCTTACAATTTTATTTTCACCATAACTTAAATAAATTTTGCATTTAGAAAGATTGCTTTTCAACTGTACTATCATTATTTTTAATATATACCGTACTGTTAAAATATAATAAATATATAAAAATTATTTAAAAAATTGCAATAAAAATGAATAAGGTCTCAAAGCTATAAGGTCTAATTTGTTAGAAAAAAAGACATGCAAAGGGATTTAACTTAGAGATACATACATAGACATGTCTTATTATGTACAGTATATGTTTGTGTGTGTATATATATGTAGTGCACGGTAAGGGTTAATGTAATGATATGAATAATAAAGAGAAACAGAACCCTTATAAACCCAGCAACAGACTATATCACATCTTAATATATATCTCTTTACCAAAGTAATGTCATAAAGAGACACTAACACAGTTTGATTTTCAAAATAATTCATATTTCATATATTCAAACAACAAAATAACATCTCCCCGCATCAAAAAAATATATATATTATTAATATCAACCTGGGTTGACTGATTTGACTATTTAAAGTCCAGATACCAGTTCATTTGCTCCGGTAACATATATCCCAGGCCAAAAAGGCAATACATCAAATGTATATTTGTAATCCAAATAGGAAAGAATGTTAATGCAGGCACCGCACTATGCCAAATAACTCACGCAGGTGTTTACTTTTCATTTGCCGTGTTCGTAACCAGCTTGTATTGCAGTCACTGCTTCAATGTATAAAGATACTTTTAAGATTTCAGTATCACCAACCAGCATGATAAAAACATCGCTTCCATATTACCTGTTCCGTGAGCAGCCATAGTGCAGCTGTTTGTTACCTGCTCGTTTCACCTCTCCAAGGTATATGGTTTACCGGACCGGACCAAATCTGAGATCTGTTTCTTCACCTCTCCTTAGAAAAAGGCTCTTTAAGTGCTCTGCACGCTTTCATATTTTCAGCAAGAGATGGAATATTTCCAATGCAGGGAGACCTCTATTCAGCGGTGCTCAGCTGATTGCACCGCTGTGGACAAACAAGCTACGCGCGTTTCACCTGTGCTTCCTACGGGCTTCTTCCGGCGGTGTATGATTGGAGTATTCACTCCATTAGTTTTAAACAGAATGCTCCGCCTTCTTTTCATTTGAAATGTATCATAAAGCCCTCTGGTGAAATATTATACTCAATTCTAACAATACAATGTTGCTTAAAGTAATAAATATTTTGAGTTTTTAATTGTAATAATAACATAATATGTAAACTGCATTTTCTAACAAGAGGGACTGCATTTAATTTATAAATTTAATATATTCCAAAATACTTTTGAAAATACCAAAGTTGATGCATATCTAATTTTTATATTTATATAGAAAATATTTTATCTTATTTATTAATTCCATTTAACTATTATCAGTTTATTTACATATCATTTATCAGAATGCAAATTCAATAACAAAGTCAAAAAGACTTTTAAAAGTATAAAAATTGATACAATTATTTTTATTTATTAATTATTTCATTTTCCATAATAATTTCATTTTTACCACTGCTAGTTCATCTAACCTCATTAGTCACCCAAGAACGATCCAAAATTTAGCTCTTCATTTAAGCCCAAAGGTTTTAAACTTTTTAAATTAAATATCCACTTGCTCTCTTTGCGCAGGAGGATTTGATTCAGGTTTCCTCCTCTACCCTTTAGATCAATGAATTCCAGACCTCTAAAGAACTGAAAAAAGATACTAAAATAACCATCAAGCCATCCGATAAGGGTGGAAACGTGGTGGTCCTAAATACAAAGGATTATGTTGATGAATGTCATAGATTATTGAGAGACATCAATCAATATAGGACACTACGTTTCAACCCAACAGGAATTTATGGTGAAAAATTGTTACATATATTATTGAGAGCAAGAGATGAATGCCTTATTAACCAAAAAGAATTTGACTTTCTTTATGTTAAATACCCAATTACAGCTACATTTTATAGCTTACCAAAGCTTAACAAAAAAAAGTTTCCACCTCCAGGACGCCCGATCATTTCAGGCTTGGGATCCCTTACAGAGAAAATCTCACAATATGTTGATTTCTGCCTTAGACCTAGCTTATTAAGTTTACCGTCCTATGTAAAAGACACCCTTTATGTGCTTAAACAATTAAATGATATAACAATCACTTCAAAAACGATCTTAGTAGCAATAGATGTTGAAGCACTGTATTCAAGCATCCCCCATGATAAAGGGATAGAGGCAAGCAAATTCTTTTTAATTCAGAGGGGCCAATAATATAACAAGCATACTGATTTTGTACTGGAACTACTTTCCTTCATTTTGAAACACAACTATTTTCTTTTTAAAGACAAGTGTTACCAACAAAATTTAGGAACAGCAATGGGGACTTGTTGTGCCCCAACTTTTGCTTGCCTCTATCTTGGGAAATGGGAACATGATTGCATACTGAACAGTGTAGAAATAACAAATGATTGTATCTCTTTGTGGTTGAGATTCATCGATGATGTGTTCCTCCTCTGGGAGGACACTGAGATGAAACTTATTGAATTTATGCACAAATTGAACAAAAAATGACTGGAACCTAAAATTTACCTATAATTATAGTAGAAATGAAATAACATTTTTAGATTTGCGAATAATGAATGTTAACAATAGCTTAAAGACAGCTACATTCCGTAAGGAAACTGCAGGAAATGCGTTACTATCTTTTGATAGTCATCACCCAAAAAAATTGATTCATAATATTCCATATGGTCAACTTTTAAGACATAAGAGAAACTGTACTGACCTAGAACAATTGAATACTGAAGCAAAACTTCTAAAAAGCAGACTGAAAGAAAGAGGATATTCACAACAATGTTTAAAAACAGCTTTTGCAAAAACCAAAAATAAAAATAGAGATGAATTATTGTACAGTGGAAAAGAGAAAGTGCAAGACAATTCTCTAGTTAGATTTATAGGTACATATAATAATAAATAGCAAGATATCCGTGCAGTTTTGAACAAACATTGGCATGTGTTGTGGATAGATAAATCTATAGGTAAATTTGTAGGAGAAGTTCCATTAATGACACCTAAGAGAGCACTAAATCTTAGGGACTTACTAGTACATAGCCATTTTGAAATTAAAGATGCAGAAAATTGGTTAAGTAAGAAAAAGGATGGTAATTATAAATGTTCTCACTTCAGTTTGTGAGAATATGATAACAGGGAGGAATTTTTGTGATAGGTTTGGCTCTTTCCATACTATAAAAGGTCACATTACCTGTAAGAGTGAAGGAGTAATTTATATGGTTTCTTGTAATTGTCCCCTATATTATATAGGAAAAACATATAGGGAGCTCAAGGAAAGAATAAAGGAACATAAAAGGGACATTAAAAATAAATGTATTAAAACAAGTAGTGTGGCGAGGCACTTTTTGGAATGCCATGAAGGTAATAAGAATATATTGAAATTTAGAAGTCTGGAATTTATTGATCTAAAGGGTAGAGGAGGAAACCTGGATCAAATCCTCCTGTGCAAAGAGAGCAAGTGGATATTTAATTTAAAAAGTTTAAATCCTTTGGGCTTAAATGAAGAGCTAAATTTTGGATCGTTCTTGGGTGACTAATGAGGTTAGATGAACTAGCAGTGGTAAAAATGAAATAATTAATAAATAAAAATAATTGTATAAATTTTGATACTTTTAAAAGTCTTTTTGACTTTGTTATTGAATTTGCATTCTGATAAATGATATGTAAATAAACTGATAATGGTTAAATGAAATTAATAAATAAGATAAAATATTTTCTATATAAAAATAAAAATTAGATATGCATCAACTTTGGTATTTTCAAAAGTATTTTGGAATATATTAAATTTATAAATTAAATGCAGTCCCTCTTGTTCGACACTTCGCAGTACGTAAATTCACACTTGTAATGTTTTTTCTAAAATTAGAAACGCAGTTTACATATTATGTGATTGTTACAATTAAAAACTGAAGATATTGATTACTTTAAGCAACATTGTATTGTTAGAATTGAGTATAATATTTCACCAGAGGGCTTTATGATACATTTCAAATGAAAAGAAGGCGGAGCATTCTGTTTAAAACTAATGGAGTGAATACTCTAATCATACACAGCCGGAAGAAGCCCGTAGGAAGCACGGGGGAAACGCGCGTAGCTTGTTTGTTCACAGCGGTGCAATCAGCTGAGCACCGCTGAATAGAGGTCTCCCTGCATCAGAAATATTCCATCTCTTGCTGAAAATATGAAAGCGTGCAGAGCACTTAAAGAGCCTTTTTCTAAGGAGAGGTGAAGAAACACCAGTGATCTCAGATTTGGTCCGGTCTGGTCTGGTAAACCATATACCTTGGAGAGGTGAAACGAGCAGGTAACAAACAGCTGCACTATGGCTGCTCACGGAACATGTAATATGGAAGCAATGTTTTTCTCATGCTGGTTGGTGATACTGAAATCTTAAAAGTATCTTTATACATTGAAGCAGTGACTGCAATACAAGCTGGTTACGAACACGGCAAATGAAAAGTAAACACCTGTGTGAGTTATTTGGCATAGTGCGGTGCCTGCATTAACGTTCTTTCCTATTTGGATTACAAATATACATTTGATGTATTGCCTTTTTGGCCTGGGATATATGTTACCGGAGCAAATGAACTGGTATCTGGACTTTAAATAGTCAAATCAGTCAACCCGGGTTGATATTAATAATATATATATTTTTGATGCGGGGAGATGTTATTTTGTTGATTGAATATATGAAATATAAATTGATTATTTTGAAAATCATACTGTGTTAGTGTCTCTTTATGACATTACTTTGGTAAAGAGATATATATTAAGATGTGATATAGTCTGTTGCTGGGTTTATAAGGGTTCTGTTTCTCTTTATTATTCATATATATATATATATATATATATATATATATATATATATATACACATTTGTATATAAATATATATATATATATATATATGTATGTGTGTGTGTCTACATATGTATTAATGCATTTATATGTGTATATATGTATTTACTGACATATATACACATATAAACACATAAATACATATGCATCATAACAATCAACGATAATGGGGCAGTTAATGACCACTGCCTGTGGGGCTCACTTAAGGCCTACATTAGAGGCATTTTTCTTAAGCTAGCATCCAAACACAAGCGGAAACAAGTAGAGACGCTTTCACAACTCCATATAAAACTTTGCTCTTTAGTTCTTAAACATAAAAACATACTTGACCCAAACTCCCTATTGCAATTAGAAGAAGTGAAAGCCCAAATTACCAATATAGAAAATGCCAGATTACAATGGCAGGTACAAAAAGTCAAACAATTATACTACTCAAAAGGTAACAAAGCAGACCGCCTCCTGGCCAACAAATTGTAGCAAAGAACGGCTGATGCCCGAATACTGTACCTGAAAACACAAGATGGCCCAGTCCGGCTACCTGCGGACATTGGGAAGGCGTTTGCTAAATACTACCAGGACCTTTATAACCTAAAAGACTCCCCAGATTGTCATATACCCACGCCTACAAGTATTAAGGCTTTTCTTGATCCACTCTCTCTCCCAACACTCATTGAAGATCAGAAAGCGTATATGGATGCTACTCTCACTTCACGAGAGATAAAATCAGCCATCAAATCATTAAAACAGCATAAAGCCCCAGGCCCAGATGGCTTTACTGCTCTTTTCTACAAACAATTTAGTCCCCTCATTGTTCCTCTACTTACCAGAGTCTTCTCTTTGGCAGGGGAAAAAGGTTCTTTTCCCCCTGAATTTTTGACCGCCACAATAGTAACTATCCTGAAACCTGGTAAAGATCCCAATGTTTGCGAAAACTTCCGCCCTATATCCCTCTTAAATCTAGACACAAAGCTCTACGCTAAGGTATTGGCCAATCGGCTCAACTGTATTCTCCCCTCCTTACTAGACTGGGACCAGGTTGGATTCACACCTGGCAGAGAAGGACCCGACAACACTAGATGCCTTTTAAATTTATTTTTTTAAACCAAAAGCCGGAGGATACCGTGCACCACCTTGGCCCTCAACGCGGAAAAGGCCTTCGACCGCGTAAATTGGTCATACCTTTTTGAAGTCCGCAGCAAATTCAGCTTCCCATCCCACTTTCTCACTCGGATAAAAGCCCTTTACACGTTTCCCTCAGCGTCAGTCAGAGGCCTGGGGTTCCTATCTCCCTCCTTCCCAATCTCCAAAGGCACGAGGCAGGGCTGCTCCCTATCCCCACTGATTTTTGCGTTGGCAATGGAGTCACTAGCCGCGGCCCTTCACTCTCATGATGACATCAAAGGTATAAACCTGGACGGATATACTCATAAAATCGCTTTATTTGCCAATGACCTTACAGTACTCTTAAGTGACCCGGTTCACTCTTTACCCATCCTATTTGACCTTCTACAAACCTTCGGCATAGTTAGCTACTATAAACTTAATATGAATAAAACGGATGCTTATGCTATTAACATGTCTGACCTAGAATTTTCTACCCTCAAAAAGAGATACACTTTTAATTGGTCGTGACAACGCCTCAAACACTTAGGAGTCTTCCTCTCCTGTAACATTTCAACTATTGTCGAATCTAACTTCTATCCCCTCCTCCACTCCTTCCAAAAATCTGTAGATCGATGGAACGTCCCTAGTATCTCGTGGCTGGGCAGAGTAGCAGCCTTCAAGATGACCCTCCTCCGCAAACTCATTTATCTGTTCCGGACATTGCCGATACCTATTCCTAAATCCCTCATTGGGAAATTCCAACTTCTCTGTAACAAATTTATTTGGAAAAATAAACACCCGAGAGTGGCTACCAGGATTTTACAACAACCACTACTGAGTGGGGGTGCTGGCGCCCCTAACTTAGCATACTACCATGAAGCCTCTAGATTGGCTCATATCCTCCCATGGAACTATGAGACCTCTGATTGCAAATGGTGGATCCTAGAGCAAGCTACCTTACCTTATCCACTTACACTGTAAGATTTATTATGGATTTCTAAGCATATCAGAGCCTCTCTTGATATTCAGAACGCCATTGTCCTTTCAGCCTTGAAATTCTGGGATAAAATCCACTCACTCCCCCAAATAGCCCCTCACCCTTCCCCGATCCACACACTCTCAGGCCTGCTATGTGCCCTTCAGGACTCACAACCCCCATTATGGCATTCACATGGAATTATTAACATACAAGACCTATTTCCTAATGGACAGCTAATGAATCTCGCAACCTTCCGTTCCACATTTCAGCCCTCTCAGCTACTACAGTTTGAGTTTTGGAGACTGAAGAGTCTCTTACATTCATGGGGATTCACGGTTCTACCCCTACGCCCACCAACAGGCTGGGAACAGAGATGGCGTACTGCCAAAAAAATCCCTAAAGCTCTATCAATATCTTACCAAGATATTTTGAACCCTCCCACTTACCTTAAATTGGCCTATATTATTACGTGGGAAAGAGATCTGCAGTTTCAAGCTACCCCGGAAGAATGGTCTAAAGCCATGATAGTGACTAAAATGGCTCTCCACTGCGTTACACTGCTGGAATTATATCTTAAGATATGCATGCAATGGCACATGACCCCACTGAGATTCTTTAAAATCTCCCCGATTAATTCCCCGCTTTGTTGGAGAGGCTGCAGCCAGATAGGTTCCTCAACACACATATGGTGGGAATGCCCTGCCCTGAAACCTCTGTGGGATATGCTTTCTCACAGATGCTCTGAGATAGATTTGACCCTCTGGTTGGATCCACAAAAAGTGTTATTTCACCTGGGCGTGGGTTGCCCTCTCTCCCCTGTGGGTCTCCTCAGCATCTATTTACTGATGGCTGTCAAGCTTGCTATCGCTCGCTTGTGGAAACAAACCAACATTCCCAACTGGCGTGATTTGACTAAAATCATGGATTATCTAGAAGTAATGGAAAGTCCCATCTTTACTGCAAATAACAAGATCTCCCTCCACTGTCAGACCTGGGAAATATGGAGGAAAATCCGGCTCCCCAACACTTAAAATTTAAAAATTCACGAAGAACCTGAAAAACTCCTAGACCTCCAATCTTTTACCTCCCCCCCTTTATCTCGATTTCCTCCCTTCACTACCCCCCTTTTTTTTCTTTTTTTTTTTCTTCTCTCTTTTTCTTTTTCTTTTCTGTGTGCCTCCTACAGCTGTTATATCTCACCATATTCACAAGTTCTTTCTTTCAGCAACCTAATTACTCTACGCACGCTTAGCACAATCATACCCAGTATGTTTCACACACTACATTCATCATTATCCCATGAATACATAAAGATGCCCTTCACCAATTAGCAAACAATGGCTTTGTGTGCTACATCAAGATGCCCTTCACCAATTAGCAAACAATGGCTTTGTGTGCTTAATGTTTGGTCACAATCTATACCTCTAGAGGAAGTATTTATTTTTTATTCTTTTTTTTATTATTTTTCATTTTCCTCTACACATAAACATGTTGTAACTGCTATGTCGACTGTCCCATTGTGTTTCATGGTCTTCTCTTCGATATATGGCACCAGCAGTAGAAAGCTTTGATAGGGACTGATAAACAAGGCATACCCTTAAGAACTTACCAAAAGACACTACCAGTTTAAAAGATGCTGGCAATTGAAAGATGATATTTATTGAAAACAGGAGACCATAATACATTTTTGCCGTAAATTTTTCTTCCTCTTTTTTTTTTCTTAATTGGTATGTTATACTTTGCTACACAATGATGTTCTCACATGTATTTCTGATTGTGCTATTCCATCTGACACATATATTGTCTATTCCGAAGCAATCATTTAATTTGCAGTTATATATTGACCAATGTGAATCTTTCCTTGATGTGCATTATTACATGTTTACTCCTTTTATACTACTGTTTAGCTTCAAAGAAATTATTGAAAAGTTGAGGTCTAATGGTAGGATAATCCATAATCGTGAGGAAATGGTTATGGTTATGTACAATGGCACTACGACTGACATCTTTTCTTTATTCCATTTGTCTATGATTTTTGTGTTGCAACTTGCCTATTGTAATCCAAGTTTTACCTCAATAAAAAATACTTAAAAAAAAATAATTATAAAAAAAAAAATACATATGCACACACACACACACACATAAATATCCTATAATATAAAAGGCCAAATGTGTTTGTCCGAAGCTGTAATGCGCAGTAGAGACAGCACAAGGGCAAACACACCTGGCCTTATCTGGTGGGCATGGCAGAACGTGGTTGGGTGTGGTCGGCGAGAGAGAGAGGGGAGAGAAATAGAAAGAGGGGGAGAGACAAAGAGATAGGAAAGAGCTAAAGAGAGGGGAGAGTAGAAGAGAGGGGGGTGAGAGAGCAAAATAGAGGGGAAAGAGCAAAATTGAGGGAAGAGAGAGAAAAAGAGAGGGGGAGAGAGAAAATAAGAGGGGGAAAGAGAGAGAGCAAAAGAGAGGGGGAGAGAACAAAAGAAGAGAGGGTGAGAGAGAGCAAAAGAAAGGGATGGAGAGAGAGCAAAAGAGAGGGGGGAGAGAGCAAAAGAAGAGAGGGGGAGAGAGAGCAAAAGAGAGGTATGGAGAGAGAGCAAAAGAGAGGGGAAAGAGCAAAAGAGAGGGGGGAGAGAGAGCAAAAGAAGGGGAAAGAGCAAAATAGAGGGAAGAGAGAGAAAAAGAGAGGGGGAGAGAGAGCAATAGAGAGGGGGGAGAGAGAGCAATAGAGAGGGGGAGAGAGAGCAAAAGAGAGGAGGAGAGAGAGCAAAAGAGAGGGGGGAGAGAGAGAAAAAAAGAGGGGGGGAGAGAGCAATAGAGAGGGGGAGAGAGAGAGCAATAGAGAGGGGGAGAGAGAGAGCAAAAGAGAGGGGAGAGAGACAGAGTAAAAGAGAGGGAGGGAGAGAGAGAGCAAAAAAGAGGGATGGAGGGAGAGCAAAAGAGAGGGGAAAGAGCAAAAGAGAGGGGGGTAGAGAGAGCAAAAGAGAGGGGAAAGCGCAAAATAGAGGGAAGAGAGGGCAAAAGAGAGGGGGGGAGAGCAAAAGAGAGGGGGGAGAGAGAGCAAAAGAGAGGGGAGGAGAGAGAGCAAAAGAGAGGGGGGGAGAGAGAGCAAAAGAGGGGGGGAGAGCAAAAAAGAGGGGGAGAGCAATAGAAAGGGGAGAGAGAGCAAAAGAGAGGGATTGAGAGAGAGTGCAAAAGAGAGGGGAGAGAGACAGAGTAAAAGAGAGGGAGGGAGAGAGAGAGAGAGCAAAAAAGAGGGATGGAGGGAGAGAAAAAGAGAGGGGAAAGAGCAAAAGAGAGGGGGGTAGAGAGAGCAAAAGAGAGGGGAAAGCGCAAAATAGAGGGAAGAGAGAGCAAAAGAGAGGGGGGAGAGCAAAAGAGAGGGGGGAGAGAGAGCAAAAGAGAGGGGAGAGAGACAGAGTAAAAGAGAGGGAGGGAGAGAGAGGGCAAAAAAGAGGGATGGAGGGAGAGCAAAAGAGAGGGGAAAGAGCAAAAGAGAGGGGGGTAGAGAGAGCAAAAGAGAGGGGAAAGCGCAAAATAGAGGGAAGAGAGAGCAAAAGAGAGGGGGGAGAGCAAAAGAGAGGGGGGAGAGAGAGCAAAAGAGAGGGGGGAGAGAGAGCAAAAGAGAGGGGGGAGAGAGAGCAAAAGAGGGGGGGAGAGCAAAAAAGAGGGGGAAAGCAATAGAAAGGGGAGAGAGAGCAAAAGAGAGGGATTGAGAGAGAGCGCAAAAGAGAGGGGAGAGAGACAGAGTAAAAGAGAGGGAGGGAGGGAGAGAGAGCAAAAAAGAGGGATGGAGGGAGAGAAAAAGAGAGGGGAAAGAGCAAAAGAGAGGGGGGTAGAGAGAGCAAAAGAGAGGGGAAAGCGCAAAATAGAGGGAAGAGAGAGCAAAAGAGAGGGGGGAGAGAGAGCAAAAGAGGGGGGGGAGAGCAAAAAAGAGGGGAAAGAGCAAAAGAGAGGGGGGTAGAGAGAGCAAAAGAGAGGGGAAAGCGCAAAATAGAGGGAAGAGAGAGCAAAAGAGAGGGGGGAGAGCAAAAGAGAGGGGGGAGAGAGAGCAAAAGAGAGGGGAGAGAGACAGAGTAAAAGAGAGGGAGGGAGAGAGAGAGCAAAAAAGAGGGATGGAGGGAGAGAAAAAGAGAGGCAAAAGAGCAAAAGAGAGGGGGGTAGAGAGAGCAAAAGAGAGGGAAAAGCGCAAAATAGAGGGAAGAGAGAGCAAAAGAGAGGGGGGAGAGCAAAAGAGAGGGGGGAGAGAGAGCAAAAGAGAGGGGAGAGAGACATAGTAAAAGAGAGGGAGGGAGAGAGAGAGAGCAAAAAAGAGGGATGGAGGGAGAGAAAAAGAGAGGGGAAAGGGCAAAAGAGAGGGGGAGAGAGAGCAAAAGAGAGAGAGCAAAAGAGAGGGGGGAGAGAGAGCAAAAGAGGGGGGGAGAGCAAAAAAGAGGGGGAGAGCAATAGAAAGGGGAGAGAGAGCAAAAGAGAGGGGAGAGAGAGCACAAAAGAGAGGGGAGAGAGACAGAGTAAAAGAGAGGGAGGGAGGGAGAGAGAGAGAGCAAAAAAGAGGGATGGAGGGAGAGAAAAAGAGAGGGGAAAGAGCAAAAGAGAGAGAGCAAAAGAGATGCATGCCCCCAGCCATGTAAAAAAACCCAAAAAAGCCAAAAAAAGTCTCTTGGTTCAGGTTTTCAACCGATCGCTCTTTATGGGGGCCAAGAAGGATTTTTTTTTCCCTTTGGTGCTATGCCCAGAGTTTTTTGCCAAGAGACTTTTTTTTTTTGCTTTTTTGTTTTTTTACATGGCTGGGGGCATTAATATAATTTTTACATTGCATTAAATTTGCATTAAATAAAATAAATAAATTAAAAAAAAAAAACAGAGGGGAAAGAGCAAAATAGAGGGAAGAGAGAGAAAAAGAGAGGGGGGGAGAGAGCAAAAGAGAGGATGGAGAGAGAGCAAAAGATAAGGGGGAGAGAGCAATAGAGAGGGGGGAGAGAGAGCAAAAGAGAGGGGGGAGAAAGAGCAAAAAAGAGGGGGAGAGAGAGCAAAAAAGAGGGGGAGAGAGAGCAAAAAAGAGGGGGAGAGAGAGCAATAGAGAGGGGGAGAGAGAGAGCAAAAGAGAGGGGGAGAGAGAGCAAAAGAGAAGGGGGGAGAGAGAGCAAAAGAGAGGGATGGAGGGAGAGAGCAAAAGAGAGGGGAGCTAGACAGAGTAAAAGAGAGGGAGGAGGGAGAGAGAGCAAAAGAGAGGGGGGAGAGAGAGCAAAAAAGAGGGATGGAGAGAGAGCAAAAGAGAGGGGAAAGAGCAAAAAAGAGGGGGAGAGTGAGAACGCAAAAGAGAGGGGGAAAGAGAGCACGCAAAAGAGAGGGAGAGAGAGAGCGCAAAAGAGAGGGGGAGAGAGAGAGAGAGAGTGCAAAAGAGAGGGGGAGAGAGAGAGCAAGGGGTGGGACCACTGTACTGCATAAAAGAGAGAGAGAAAAAGAGAGGGGGGAGAGCAAAAGAGAGGGGGGAGAGAGAGAGCAATAGAGAGGGGGGAGAGAGAGCAAAAGAGAGGGGGGAGAAAGAGCAAAAAAGAGGGGGAGAGAGAGCAATAGAGGGGGGGAGAGAGAGCAAAAGAGAGGGATGGAGAGAGAGAGCAAAAGAGAGGGAAGAGAGAGAGAGCAAAAGAGAGGGGGGAGAGACAGAGTAAAAGAGAGGGAGGGAGAGAGAGAGAGAGAGCAAAAAAGAGGGATGGAGGGAGAGCAAAAGAGAGGAGAGAGCAAAAGAGAGGGGGGAGAGAGAGCAAAAGAGAGGGGAAAGAGCAAAGTAGAGGGAAGAGAAAGCAAAAGAGAGGGGGGGAGAGCAAAAGAGAGGGGGGAGAGAGAGCAAAAGAGAGGGGGGAGAGAGAGCAAAAGAGAAGGGGGGAGAGAGAGCAAAAGAGAGGGGAAAGAGCAAAAAAGAGGGGGAGAGAGAGAGCGCAAAAGAGAGGGGGAAAGAGAGCACGCAAAAGAGAGGGGGAGAGAGAGAGCGCAGAAGAGGGGGAGAGAGAGAGAGAGTGCAAAAGAGAGGGGGAGAGAGAGAGCAAGGAGTGGGACCACTGTACTGCAAAAAAGAGAGAGTGAAAAAGAGAGGGGGGAGAGAGCAATAGAGAGGGGGGGGAGAGAGCAATAGAGAGGGGGAGAGAGAGAGCAAAAGAGAGCGATGGAGAGAGAGAGCAAAAGAGAGGGGGGAGAGACAGAGTAAAAGAGAGGGAGGGAGAGAGCGAGCAAAAAAGAGGGATGGAGGGAGAGCAAAAGAGAGGAGAAAGAGCAAAAGAGAGGGGAAAGAGCAAAATAGAGGGAAGAGAGAGCAAAAGAGATGGGGGGAGAACAAAAGAGAGGGGAGAGAGAGAGCAAAAGAGAGGGGGGAGAGAGAGCAAAAGAGAGGGGGGAGAGAGAGCAAAAGAGAAGGGGGGAGAAAGAGCAATAGAGAGGGGGAGAGAGAGAGCAAAAGAGAGGGATGGAGAGAGAAAGCAAAAGAGAGGGGAGATAGACAGAGTAAAAGAGAGGGAGGAGGGAGAGAGAGAGAGCAAAAGAGAGGGGGAGAGAGAGCAAAAAAGAGGGATGGAGAGAGAGCAAAAGAAAGGGGAAAGAGCAAAAAAGAGGGGGAGAGAGAGCAAAAGAGAGGGGAAAGAGCACAATAGAGGGGGGAGAGAGCAAAAGAGAGGGGGGGAGAGAGAACAAAAGAGAGGGGAGAGAGAGAGCAAAAGAGAGGGGGGAGAGAGAGAGCAAAATAGAGGGGGGAGAGAGAGCAAAATAGAGGGGGGAGAGAGAGCAAAAGAGAGGGGTGGAGAGAGAGCAAAAGAGAGGGGTGGAGAGAGAGCAAAAGAGAGGGATGGAGAGAGAGCAAAAGAGAGGGGTGGAGAGAGAGCAAAAGAGAGGGGGAGAGAGCAATAGAGGGGGGAGAGAGAGAGCAAAAGAGAGGGATGGAGAGAGAGAGCAAAAGAGAGGGAGGGGGAGAGAGAGAGCAAAAGAGAGGGTGGGGGAGAGAGAGAGCAAAAGAGAGGGGGGAGAGAGAGAGCAAAAGAGAGGGAGGGGGAGAGACAGAGCAAAAGAGAGGGAGAGAGAGAGAGAGCGCAAAAAAGAGGGGGAGAGAGAGCGCAAAAGAGAGGGGGGAGAGAGAGCACAAAAGAGAGTGGGGAGAGAGAAAGCGCAAAAGAGAGGGGGAAAGAGAGCACACAAAATAGAGGGGGAGAGAGAGAGCACAAAAGAGAGGGGGAGAGATAGCGCAAAAGAGAGAGGGAGAGAGAGAGCAAGGGGTGGGACCACTGTACTGCAAAAAATGGCCCATGTGAATGGGCTTTAGGACTAGTATATATATATATATATATATATATATATATATATATATATATATATATATATGTGTGTGTGTGTGCATTGGAGCCCTTTGCAGTCAAGTAGTACCCCTTTAGAATCAACTTTGATCTGCTCTTAAAGAAGCATTAAAGTTAAAATTACTTTTGAGATTTAGATAGAGCATGCAATTTTAAACAACTTTACCATTTACTTCTATAACCTAGTTTACTTATTTCTTTTGGTATCCTGCATTGAAAAAGACACCTAGGTAGACATTACTGGGAACTAGCTGGGGATTGTTGGGTGCACATATATGCCCCTTGTGACTGGCTCCCCAAATGTGGTCAGCCAGCTTCTATTATGCATTGCTGCTCTTTCAACAAAGGATAGCAAAAAGTGTATGCTCTATCTGAACCATGAAAGGAAATTATTACAAGACAAAATTTCTTGCTTTATTTGCACACTTAATAGGGCATAAAAGTAACACTTTAAATTTGATAAAATGTATATATACTCTGAGAGTAACCCTTCTAGTGCACACAGCTATCTAGCATATGGTTATGTTCTAAGTCAGGGTTTTTCAAATCTGTCCTCACTAGCAGGCCAGAATTTTGCTCTATCTAAAATGGAGCACAGGTGAAATAATCAGCTAATTAGTAAACATGGTTATTAACCTGCTCTTACCTAAGGTAATCCTGAAAATATTGCCTGTAAGGGAGGCCTAAGCACAGGGTCAATCCAACTCTCTCTATAAATATCTATTTTGTGTCCATTTAAATGAAATGTGAATTGTTTTTTTGAAAATTGAAATCTAGCAATGCTGAATTGCTGTAAAAAGAAGCAAACCACATGATATTATACCACAATATATCATGAGTATATTGACAAATTATGATACAGATACATACCTTTATCAAACGCAGCATGAAAAGATATTTGGGATTTTCTCTCCAATTGTTTTTCTAATGTGGCAGTTCCTTGCACTGGTATCATCATTGCATCACATGGATTTAAAATATTTTCCACAAAGGTTTTATCTGATAATTCATGGCTATCTTCTTTCATCATTTTATCCTCTTGGGTTTTATTTCCTTTTGTATTTAAATCTTCTTTAAATATGTTTTCATCATTATTAATATAGGCACCACTAGTGCCTTCCATACAATGTCTTTCTGATACAGAATTGATGCTTTCTTCATCAGAATTATTTCCAAAGAACTGATCATTAATAAGGATATCTGATGGCGTTGGTGGTATAAGGTTAATCAAAGGTGGAGTAAGGAATTCACAGGTATCCTTGAAATCAAATTTTTCTTGTGAATTTCCAACACTCGTGTCTTTTTTATATCTTTTAATCATAAACGAACGAAGTGGCAATAATGATATAAATGGAATATATCTCTTCTTTGTATTTGGGTTTTTTAAGTGGCAGACGGAACCTGACTGTCCCAGAGATACTTTATCTGTTGATAACTGATCTTCAACAATGTCATTGTGATCCATGATAACTACGTCATTTATCATTTCAATAGAGTTGCCTTGATTTTTACCACATAATCCATCCACAGAATTAGACAAATTCCTCTTTAACTTAGAATCAGTTTTATAGAAAGTTGTGTTTCTTTTTCTTGAGAAGGAACATTGAGTGAAGCAACAGCAGATGTGTTGTAGTCGGTTTTTATGTCTCCTTGTGGGATTAGGAATCGACAAATCAAATGTGGTAGTCATTTCAGAGATTACTGTTTTCTGGCCTTTACAGAGATCTATATTGTCAAGAAATGTGTCTACTACTGGTGAAACCAACCAATCATTTTCTTGTTATGAAAAATTTAAATAATGTTATTCTAAAGATAAAACGTAACAACAATCTAATTACTTGTGTTGCTTAGCAGAAAAAGAGACACCACAACTACCGAACCATGCATTCTAATAAAATAAATGTGCCTTTTGATATTGTGCTTTTCTTATGGAAAATAGCTTTTAAAGTTATACATCAAAGAAACTGTGTTTTTTAACATTGTATGATGTTATTGACACAATTAACCTATTCATCCATTCATTTATAAATCTGTTTCTGTCATGGATACATGAGTAGTTAGCAATAATAGCAAAGAAAACAACAAAGAAATGAGGCAGCATTATGCATATACATGAGCGATGAAAATGTTCTACATTTGTATGTGTTGTGCTTTTGCACTAATTATGTAAATTGTTTTCAGTTGCACATAAAATAAATATCTTAATAAAAGATTGAATGAAACTGGTCAACTATACACACATTTGGTCTTAAGATACAGAGAAGTAATACAATGAAACTTTAAACCAGGAAACAGAAATTATGAAATACAAATGGAATCAAGTACATTACAAAAACATAATTGTAATTAACTAATACAGAACAAGGTGTGCAAATGACCAGTAACACTTAAAGGGACATTGTACACTAGATTTTTCTTTGCATAAATGTTTTGTAGATGATTAATTTATATAACCCATTTGGGTGTTTTTTTTTAACAATGTATAGTTTTGCTTAATAACATTGTACGCCAGACTCCTAACCAAGCCCTAAAGTATCAGATAAGATCAGATCAGTCTACATAATACTGCTTGCTCCTGCTTGTGTAATTTGTCTTTTCGTATGCAAGGGATTGGAGGGTCTGCTCTTTCTCATCCCCTTTCAGTGGGTGTCCCAGCTTAACCTCCCCAACAGAGCTAAACTGAGAGTTTCTAAGTAATTTTTTAAAAAAAAAATAATACTGAATTTTTATATCAGTATCTGTGCACATTCTTCTTTATAGTAGTGTCTATTACATGCAGTTATATGAAAAAAGGGTGTATACTGTCCCTTTAAAGCAGTAGAAATCTATTACAATAATTGTAAGCATAATTTTTTTATACATAGATGTGTATTGAAGTATATTTGAATCTTAAAAGTATGCAGACTAGAAATGTATTAACACAAATTGTGTGATGATTTATATTATGTCTTGTAGTTTGCCAGTATTAAAGTGAATGTAAATTTTGTTGCTAAAGTGCCCGGTTTTTAAAAATTTGATTGAAAACAGGGGCACTTTAATTCATCAAAATTTACATTTCACTCCTGTTATGAAAAAAAACTTACCTTTTAAACTTGACAGCAGCTCCAGCTTCCTCTGGTCGTCGCAAGCCATTTCTGATGTCAGAAATGATGGATAGGTCCTCCCCCAATCACGGCTTCCCCCCAGGGGAATCAGTGTCTGATTCAAGGCCATGATTGGAGGAAGCTGGATTCCTCATTTTAGACCCAGGAAGAGGCTTTGCGATGGTTGGAGGAAGCTTGAGCTGCTGTGAAGTTTAAAAAGTACGTTTTTTTTCACAACACAAGTGAAATGTAAATTTTGATTAGTTAAAGTGCCCCTGTTTTTAATCGAATTTTGAAAAAACGGGCACTTAAGCATCAAAATTTACATTCACTTTAATACTGAACTAGAAACTTTATTTAAAAAAAAAAAACTTGAGAGACAAACCATTTCCATTGAGTGACATTATTTCTTGCTTATTTTTACAGCATTTATTTAATTGAATTTAGTATTTGGGTGGATGCAAATGATCTGTTGTTCTATTATCATTCTGTTCATGAAATATAATTATATTTATGCAAAGTCTTTGCTGTACAGAAATATTTTATAAAAGTAATATAATACGCGTTCTCAGTATACGCTTTCCCAGTTTAACTTCCATACACAAAACTTACCTACAACTGCAGAAAATTACAGGAATACCCTCTGTCTACAGCACTGGTTTTCAAACCTGTCCTCAGACCTCTCCAACAGTCCAGGTATTCTGGATTACCTTGGATGAGAACAGATAATCCACTGATTATTTCACCTGTGCTCTATTTTAGATATCCGCAAAATGTGGCCTGTTAGGGAGGCCTGAGGGCAGGTTTGAAAACCAGTGCTGTAGATTGTAAGCTTTGTTGTACCAGTGCATGGCAAAGAGGCTCACATACCCCATAGATATCACAGTGCCAGCTCACAGGGTAAAACTAACTCTATAGATATCACAGTGACAGCTCACAGGGTAAAACTAACTCTATTGCATCTATCCCACTATGATACAAAAAGTTATGTAATTTTATTTAGGGTGGTGTATGTCTTCCAAACAATGATGTTTTCAGAGATGACAGCTGTGTCATTGTTGATTTGTTTATATAGTATGGCAAACACTAGGTTTATTTGTTGATTTTCCTTTTTTTGTTGTTTGTTGACTGTACAAAAAACTTGCCTGATTAAATGGCTTTTGTGATCATGGGTCTGTCAAAAGAGGCTTAGATAGAAGGTAATTACAGAGGTAAAACATGTATTGATATAACTGTGTTGGTTATGCAAAACTGGGGAATGGGTAATAAAGGGATTATCTATCTTTTTAAACAATAACAATTTTCAAGTAAACTATCCCTTCAATGATACATCTCTCTGTTGCATGAACTGTACTATGAAACTCTGCTTAATTGTATTAAATGAACAGTAAAGTAAAAATTCAACTCTCATAATTCAAAGAGAGAATGTAATATTAAACAATTTACCATTTTACTTCTATTATTAATTAATCTAGGTAGGATCATACGGGCTCAGAAGAATGCACTTGTTGGTACCACTCTACGGCAACAGTGTTTTGCAACAATGTTTATAGCAGTGCTCTTCGCTCCAATAAGCCTACCTAGCTTTACTCTTCAACATGAATGCAAAAAAAACAAAGCAAATTTGGTAATTTAAGTTAATTATTTCAAAATACACGTTCCAGCTAATCATGAAAATGTCATTTTGACTTTACTATCCCTTTAAACCTTGTTATATTCTGGTTATTCATTATAGTATTTGCTTACAATATGCCTATTGCAGGGTCTACTTTTTTTTAGTTTGTCAGTGTAACCTACATATGAATTTGGCAAGCATTAGAAAATCTGAGCTTACAAAAAATTGTTCTTTATTCAACAAAAAAGGACAAAAAGTGGTGCAGAATATACTTGTACAAAATACATTTTTGGCTATTACTGGCCATCACTTAAACTACTGGTAAGTCTTGAGCTACCTTTTGGGTGCACCTAACCTTTAGCAAAAATATATAAAATGATAAAGTTCACATTTAAAAGTATAAACAAGTTATTAGCACTCAGAAAATTAACCAGAGATCAGATTTCTGGTTAATTTTCTAATAAGGCCTAGATTTGGAGTTCGGCGGTAGCCGTCAAAACCAGCGTTAGAGGCTCCTAACGCTGGTTTTGGCCGCCCGCTGGTATTTGGAGTCAGTGATTAAAGGGTCTAACGCTCACTTTACAGCCGCGACTTTTCCATACCGCAGATCCCCCTACGCCATTTGCGTGGCCTATATTTTCAATGGGATCTTTCTAACGCTGGTATTTAGAGTCGTTTCTGAAGTGAGCGTTAGAGCTCTAACGACAAGATTCCAGCCGCCTGAAAATAGCAGGAGTTAAGAGCTTTCTGGCTAACGCCGGTTTATAAAGCTCTTAACTACTGTACCCTAACACCCATAAACTACCTATGTACCCCTAAACCGAGGTCCCCCCACACCGCCGCCACTCGATTAAAATTTTTAACCCCTAATCTGCCGACCGCCACCTACGTTATATTTATGTACCCCTAATCTGCTGCCCCTAACCCCGCCGACCCCTGTATTACATTTATTAAACCCTAACTTGCCCCCCACAACGTCGCCGCCAGCTACTTAAAATAATTAACCCCTAATCTTCCGACCGCAAATCGCTGCCACCTACGTTATCCCTATGTACCCCTAATCTGCTGCCCCTAACATCGCCGACCCCTATATTATATTTATTAACCCCTAATCTGCCCCCCTCAACGTCGCCGACACCTGCCTACACTTATTAACCCCTAATCTGCCGAGCGGACCTGAGCGCTACTATAATAAATGTATTAACCCCCAATCCGCCTCACTAACCCTATCATAAATAGTATTAACCCCTAATCTGCCCTCCCTAACATCGCCGACACCTAACTTCAATTATTAACCCCTAATCTGCCGACCGGAGCTCACCGCTATTCTAATAAATGTATTAACCCCTAAAGCTAAGTCTAACCCTAACACTAACACCCCCCTAAATTAAATATAATTTTTATCTAACGAAATAAATTAACTCTTATTAAATAACTTATTCCTATTTAAAGCTAAATACTTACCTGTAAAATAAATCCTAATATAGCTACAATATAAATTATAATTATATTATAGCTATTTTAGGATTAATATTTATTTTACAGGCAACTTTGTAATTATTTTAACCAGGTACAATAGCTATTAAATAGTTAAGAACTATTTAATAGTTACCTAGTTAAAATAATAACAAATTTACCTGTAAAATAAATCCTAACCTAAGTTATAATTAAACCTAACACTACCCTATCAATAAAATAATTAAATAAACTACCTACAATTACCTACAATTAACCTAACACTACACTATCAATAAATTAATTAAACACAATTCCTACAAATAAATACAATTAAATAAACTAGCTAAAGTACAAAAAATAAAAAAGAACTAAGTTACAGAAAATAAAAAAATATTTACAAACATAAGAAAAATATTACAACAATTTTAAACTAATTACACCTACTCTAAGCCCCCTAATAAAATAACAAAGCCCACCAAAATAAAAAATTCCCTACCCTATTCTAAATTAAAAAAGTTACAAGCTCTTTTACCTTACCAGCCCTGAACAGGGCCCTTTGCGGGGCATGCCCCAAGAATTTCAGCTCTTTTGCCTGTAAAAAAAAACATATAATACCCCCCCCCCAACATTACAACCCACCACCCACATACCCCTAATCTAACCCAAACCCCCCTTAAATAAACCTAACACTAAGCCCCTGAAGATCTTCCTACCTTGTCTTCACCATCCAGGTATCACCGATCCGTCCTGGCTCCAAGATCTTCATCCAACCCAAGCGGGGGTTGGCGATCCATAATCCGGTCCAGAAGAGGCTCCAAAGTCTTCCTCCTATCCGGCAAGAAGAGGACATCCGGACCGGCAAACATCTTCTCCAAGCGGCATCTTCGATCTTCTTCCATCCGGAGCGAAGCGGCAGGATCCTGAAGACATCCAGCGCGGAACATCCATCCGGACCGACGACTGAACGAGGAATGACTGTTCCTTTAAGGGACGTCATCCAAGATGGCATCCCTCGAATTCCGATTGGCTGATAGGATTCTATCAGCCAATCGGAATTAAGGTAGGAATTTTCTGATTGGCTGATGGAATCAGCCAATCAGAATCTAGTTCAATCCGATTGGCCGATCCAATCAGCCAATCAGATTGAGCTCACATTCTATTGGCTGATCGGAACAGCCAATAGAATGCGAGCTCAATCTGATTGGCTGATTGGATCGGCCAATCGGATTGAACTAGATTCTGATCGGAACAGCCAATAGAATGCGAGCTCATATTTTTTTATTTTCTGTAACTTAGTTCTTTTTTATTTTTTGTACTTTAGCTAGTTTATTTAATTGTATTTATTTGTAGGAATTGTGTTTAATTAATTTATTGATAGTGTAGTGTTAGGTTAATTGTAGGTAATTGTAGGTAGTTTATTTAATTATTTTATTGATAGGGTAGTGTTAGGTTTAATTATAACTTAGGTTAGGATTTATTTTACAGGTAAATTTGTTATTATTTTAACTAGGTAACTATTAAATAGTTCTTAACTATTTAATAGCTATTGTACCTGGTTAAAATAATTACAAAGTTGCCTGTAAAATAAATATTAATCCTAAAATAGCTATAATATAATTATAATTTATATTGTAGCTATATTAGGATTTATTTTACAGGTAAGTATTTAGCTTTAAATAGGAATAAGTTATTTAATAAGAGTTAATTTATTTCGTTAGATAAATATTATATTTAACTTAGGGGGGTGTTAGTGTTAGGGTTAGACTTAGCTTTAGGGGTTAATCCATTTATTAGAATAGCGGTGAGCTCCGATCGGAAGATTAGGGGTTAATAATTGAAGTTAGGTGTCGGCGATGTTAGGGAGGGCAGATTAGGGGTTAATACTATTTATGATAGGGTTAGTGAGGCGGATTAGGGGTTAATAACTTTATTATAGTAGCGCTCAGGTCCGCTCGGCAGATTAGGGGTTAATAAGTGTAGGCAGGTGTCGGCGACGTTGTGGGGGGCAGGTTAGGGGTTAATAAATATAATATAGGGGTCGGCGGTGTTAGGGGTAGCAGATTAGGGGTACATAGGGATAACGTAGGTGGCGGCGGTTTACGGAGCGGCAGATTAGGGGTTTAAAAAAATATGCAGGGGTCAGCGATAGCGGGGGCGGCAGATTAGGGGTTAATAAGTGTAAGGCTAGGGGTGTTTAGACTCGGGGTACATGTTAGAGTGTTAGGTGCAGACGTAGGAAGTGTTTCCCCATAGGAAACAATGGGGCTGCGTTAGGAGCTGAACGCTGCTTTTTTGCAGGTGTTAGGTTTTTTTTCAGCTCAAACAGCCCCATTGTTTCCTATGGGGGAATCGTGCACGAGCACGTTTTTGAGGCCGGCCGCGTCCGTAAGCAACTCTGGTATCGAGAGTTGTATTTGCGGTAAAAATGCTCTACGCTCCTTTTTTGGAGCCTAACGCAGCATTTGTTTGAACTCTCGATACCAGAGTTAATTTTATGGTGCGGCCAGAAAAAAGCCAGCGGAGCGTTAACAGCCCTTTTACCGCCGAACTCCAAATCTAGGATGTCCCCCAATTCACCCCAAATTTAAGAGTCTTGTAGTTTATTATTTTAAAACAATGTAGCACACAACAGTTTTTTAGGTGTTAAAAGTGACAGGTGTGGGGTGTTAGAAAATAAATGGCACTGAAAAGTGCCTTTAAATTGTGTTTTTTGGGGAGCTGTATGTTCTCTATAAATATATATGTTTATACTTATATACATATATATTTATCTGTTAATATTTTTTTATACATATATAAACACAGAAATATATATATATTCATATACATATATATTTAATTTTGCTGCCCGACACTGCGTGACTTGCACTGCGCTAGGTTCTCATGCCCGGTCTGACGGCATGAGAATGAGGCTACCTTTGGAGCCTTTGGAATCACGCTCTTGTGATCGCAAAGCTTCTGTGCAATAAGAATGCAAGGTTGCGTTTGCATTGCACCATAATGTAATACCAGCGCACATTTGCAAAAACAATATTTTGTGCTCCACTTGTAATCTAGCACATTAGTGTTGTCTCTGAAAAACAATTCAGAAGACAATTGAACCAAATGTTTAGTTGCATATCATCTGATGTGTGTATTAAAGGGAAAAAAAGTACAATTTTAATATTTTTATTTAATCTGTTTGTAGTTAGCCCTATCAAATCAGTTAGCTATGATTATTGATTTACTATGACATATATTTTTACAATAAATCAATGTTTAAGAAAGCCTTTTTCAAATGATCTATTTGTGTAGCACCTGGAATTCAGTGAGGTTTGCTGTAGTGACGAACAATAAGCTATTTCATTTATTTCCTCTTGTTTCTTTCACCTCCCAACTTGAGAAATAACAATTCAACTGTCAGTGTGGGAGTATTAACCTTAAGTTGTATACTTGGAAATTTTTACATCTTGGTGGGTGGTGATGAGAGTTCTGTTCTAAAGATTACTTCATTGGCAACTTAATATAAAGTTAATTTATCTGATGGATGTAAGAACATTTGAATATATGATTTTTTTAAATGCACAGAATAAAATACATTTAAGTGCACAGCACATTTTAAAGAGACTGTAAATTCAAAATAATATTTCCTCATTGTTTGAAAGGCCATACTAAAAATCATATTGAGCATTTTAACAATTAACTGCACTGCAAAAGTTCTGCATACAAAATAAATGTTTTAAGCTGCCATTTTGTCTGGTAATGTAAAGGTTTTGCAAATCTTGAGCAGTTCAATGATGTGCCCATTAGAAAGTTCTGCATACAAAATAAATGTTTTAAGCTGTCATTTTGTCTGCGTAATGTATAGGTTTTGCAAATCTTGAGCAGTTCAATGATGTGCCCATTAGAAAGCCTGGTAGAATTGATGCAACTGGTCTCCTTTGCTGAGGTGAATTAGAGACAGAGGTAAATTAGAAAAATCTGAGAAAAGCAATCACTCTGTAGCATGTTGCTAGGCTACTATTTTTTCTTCCTTTAGGTATGATAGAAATACACCTGATGTATGGAGGGAAATTAAACAAGCACCATTTGTCTGAGGTGTTTCATCAAAAGCAGGTAAAACAAATAATTAAAGGGACAGTAAACCTTAAAAATAATGTTATATAATTCTGCACATAGTGCAGAATTATATAACAGTACATTAGCCAAACTTTTTAAATCATAATATTCCCTTTTTATTTTGTAAAAATATCGCTGTTTTACAGACCCGCTCTCTGTACTCTGCTGAGCAGGTCTGTTGTTTTTACTGAGCGCATCGGGCCAGCTGTATAGTCACAGCCCGGCCCGACCGCGCCATTAGACACAGTGCAGCTCGCTCCCGCTGTCAGACAGAGCAGGAGCGAGCTGCACTGTGTCTAATGGTGCGGTCGGGCCGGGCTGTGACTATACAGCTGGCCCGATGCGCTCCGTAAAAACAACAGACCCGCTCAGCAGAGTACAGAGAGCGGGTCTGTAAAACAGCGATATTTTTACAAAATAAAAAGGGAATACTATGATTTAAAAAGTTTGGCTAATGTAATGTTATATAATTCTGCACTATGTGCAGAATTATATAACATTATTTTTAAGGTTTACTGACACTTTAATGTATGTTGTAATGTTGGCTTTATTTCTGCTACTTAAAAGGCCATGATACCCAAATGTTGAAACACTTGAAAGTGATGCAGCATAGCTGTAAAAAGCTAACTAGAAAATATCACCTGAACATCTCTATGTAAATATATATATATATATATATATATATATATATATATATATTACCTCAAAATTGTAAAGGGCTTTAAGCAGCAAATTAGTATGCCTGTCCCGGGACCTGCAAGGGAGCGAGCCTCATGCACTCATTTTATTTCCCTATTCACTTTAAGGGAGTTTACTATGAAATCTCATGAGAGCTAAGTGAAATCTCATGAGATCACAGAAAAATATTTCATCACCTCAGCAATGCTGATGCTGATTTCTTCCTTCCTTTTTTTTCCCCACCTGCAGACGGACAGCAGCTGAAGTATAACTTTTTAAACAGCACTTACTCTGGTTAGCTGAGGAAGTTGTGAGATAAAATATCTTCCTTTTTTATATATAGATTCAGAGATTCAGCTTTTTAAAGCTATGCTGCATCACTTTCAAGTGATTTATCATATGAGTATTATGTCCCTTTAAAGTGTAAATTACATGTTTCAAGATAGGTAAGTGGAAGTTCTATAAAGCTGTGTAAGCTTCTGATCAGTCTACATTGATGGCTACTAATCCTAGAAGAGAATGTATTCACTGGTCTGTGCACCTGCAGATAAAAAAAGGGAGACTCTTGGGGATGGTGATAAGATGAGGCAGCTGAGTGTTGATGTCTCAGAGGTAAGATCAGAACATGAGTTGTCAGGGAGTGGTGCTCACTTTGAGAGCTTCTTCTGCTCTAAACCTAGTAAGAAACCAGTGGATTGAGGGAATGTAGGGGAGGGATGTCACACAAATGATTGTGGACCTTTACTACAAAAATTGTGATCCTTTGTGATTTGCAGGCATCAAGGGGCTGATGCAAGCTGATGGTGAGTTTCTTTTTTTTACCCTGATACCCTGTAAGATTGTATCTTCCTGGCTGACCTATTCAGTAAGCCTTGGCCAGTATGAGTTTCATGTTGACTTTGTATCTAACTCCTGGATGGCTTGTTGCTTCAGAGATGGTTAGTCAGATCAGGTCTATATTTGCTGGTGTCTACAGACTGTAATTTATATGTTTTACCAGAGTTTTAAAAATATTAGACAAGTTTAGACTGTGGATCTTGCTCATTTTATTATGTCTTGTTTTTCTTTCTGGTTCCCTTGCCAGCATACACTGCTAAGTGCATATTTGCTGTTTTATTGCTCAGTATATTTGTTTGTATATACATTTGGCAAGATGCATAAATGCTTGTTAGTCTTCCAAGGGGTCTTGTTGTTCAGACGAGGGGGTGTCAATCAACTTCAGAGCAGGCGGACAGGTTATGAAGCAGCGGTTCTTATGACTTCCCCTGGATTTTCCTCCTCACCTGGAGTACAAACTGTAGAAAAAAAATACAATTGAATGTCTGTTTTTTTTCTTTCTTTTTATCCTCCTGAATGTAGCAAAAACAGAAAAAGCACAGTATTCTGGGATTTACATAGCAGTCTGGAATTTATAGTTCACTATGTCCCTCCAAGTATAGTGCCACTGCTGTTCTGGACTCTAAATCCCAGCATGCATTGTACAGTGGTGGGGAGTGAGCTTCCTGGAAGACAGAAAGTTTTGCATGAGGTCATGCCCCCTTCTTCATGCTGTGTGTGTGAGCCATCTTGGGGGATTTCTACTCTCACAACCTTTTTAGCTAAGAATAAGGTATCTCATTAATGGCAATGCGTTAACACTTTATGTGGAAGTAAAATATCTTCACAAAAGAGAAGATATATCTGAACCTCACAGTAGGTGGTGCTGTTGATTAAATGCAAAAAAACACTCACAAAATACAGTGAAACCTCTACACTGTATAGATAATCTATCTTGTGAGAAAAAATGATTTTTGAGTGTTCTGAGAAGAAAATAAGTACATTTACATAAACCAAAATATCTTTGGGTCTTTTTATTAAGTAAACATAAAGATACTCTTCATTGATTTTATAATTGATTTTATGGGTGTTAAACAAATTATTGAAATCTAAGGATTATCTTTAGATAATTCATATACTCCTTAAGTTATTTAAAAAAAAATGATACTGAGTAGATATTATATCAATGTGGGGGTAAGATCAAATATAAAAAAGTAAATTGGGGTAAGTACATCTATAGAAAGAAAGAGAGCAACACTGGAAAAAATGATATACTTTAATAATACAAAATATATATAAAGAATAATAATAAATAATACAATTATTTGATTTGATTTAAAAAAATGATTCTAAAAAAATTGAATTATTTGTTTGTCTTTAAAACCTCAACATGATTAAATGGATCAGTTTATTAAATGGTTATTCAAATTACATATCAGTTAAAAACATACATAAAACTAATACCATCAAATGTAATTGGTAACATATAGGTAATGTTATTTTTGGAATATCTATTACACAGTTATATTTATATAGTATCTATCTGCCAAAGCTTAAAGACTGATACCATATGCTTTAATAGTAACAATATAGTATCTGTATCAATATAGTATCAACTCTCAAAAAAGATTTCTAAATGCATAATCTTTTAAGGATACAGAGCAAAAAACAAATGTGTAGTAGTGTACTAAACACTTTCAGTCGTGGAAAAATAAACAATAGCTGCAAAAACAATGCAATGACGATATATTAATTCCTATAGTAAATATAAATCAACTGCCATAGATTGTATATAGCTTGCTGTGTCTGTTTGTGAAAAAATTGTGGTTTCATGACCCTATAAGTCACATAGGCTATTTTCCAGGCAGTAATAACTTGTATTTTAAAATGACATGTATTTACATCGATGTCTGTACTGCATCTTTCTATTATGTTGATCACTTTTATATTATTCTTCTGTGAAATATAATCTTGGAATGGATCCTGGGCATAATAAGCTACATAGTTTTTGTAATAGGGGGCATCAGATACAAGTCATACACTAAGCTAGTCCATAGTTAGCCTAAACAACTTTCCAGTTAACCTCTATTTTCACATTAGTTTTGTTTTCTTGATATCCTTTATTTATAATAAACCTTATCTTATTACATCTGCTGAGGCCAATTACAACAGATATGTGGCAGGGCTAAAGCTTGTGAAATCTGTACTTTCCAAATTTGAAAACCCTCAATTATCAGCGTTAAATTACATGAAAAAAGGGGAAAATGTGTACTGAAATTACATTGCATTTTTTACTATGCATAATTAAACACTGCATACGTCAGTTATGCATACTGAAACAACTTTGCTATATATTTTCCCTATTTTCCCCTTTTTTATGTAATTCAGCTCTGAAAACTGATGAGTGGAGTTTGGCTATTTAAAACCAATTGCAGTAAAAAGGATGTGAATTTGTTTTTAAAATGTTAATAGTTGGCTGATATGTTATTCTATAACAACACAAACAAAATGTCTTTTAATTGCAAGGTGTTACTGTCCCTTTAATATTGTATGCTCTATCTGAATCATGAAAGTTTAGTTTTTACGTTATTCTCCCTTTAAGGAGGTTTTTTTTAAAAAAAAAAAACAGTGTTGATGCAAATAAAGGTAGAGTTCTAAAGTAGTTAACAAATGAAATAATGACAGAGAGAATCTCTATATATACAACAAAGAAATGGAAGAACATTGAGTTTACATGTTGATGGTCCTTTAAAGGGACACTGAACCCAAATATTTTCTTTTGTGATTCATATAGAGCAAGCAATTTTAAGCAACTTTCTAATTTACTCCTATTATCAATTTTTCTTCGTTCTCTTGCTTTCTTTATTTGAAAAAGAAGACATCTAAGCTAAGGTGCCAGCCAATTTGTGGTTCAGAACCATGGACAGCACTTGTTTATTGGTGCTGTCCAATCAGCAAGGACAACCCAGGTTGTTCACCAAAAATGGGCCGGCATCTAAACTTAAATTCTTGCTTGGTATAGATACCAAGAGAATAAAGAAAATTTGACAATAGGAGTAAATTAGAAAGATGCTTAAAATTGCATGCTCTATCTGAATAATGAAAGAAAAAATTTGGGTACAGTGTCCCTTTAATTATGTAAAGTAAGTATAAGAAGCTCCTCAAATTATTATAGATGCTTAAAGAGACAATGTACACCAATTTCCATATAACATGTAATAGACACAACTATTAAGACAATTTGATAATGATCTAAAAATTCACTATAAAACCTTTTAAAAACTTACTTAGAAGCTCCCAGTTTAGCACTGTTTATGAGTTTAGGCTGGGAAAGCAGAAAGATCAGACCCCCTTCCTTGCATTTAAAATGACAGATTACACAAATAATTGCAGCATAAATCTGTATACCTGGGTCTACATCTGATACTTTGGAGCTTGTTTAGAAGTTTGAAAATCAGCACAATGTTATTAAAAAAAGGAAAACTTTACATTGTTACAAAAACACAATCAGATGGGCTATATAAATGGATCATCTACAAAACATTTATGCAAAGAAAACTCTGGAGTACAATGTCCCTTTCAAGAGAATTTATCAGTTGGCCATTGAATACATCAAAATGCTTTTCCAGAAAGAAATAATTATAAATAACAGAATAATTACAAATTACATGCCTTGAAAAATCAATCCCAAAATATACAGCTGCAAGCAAAGGGGGGAAAATATTCCTACAAAACAGACGAAATTACCTGAAAGTGTCAATTTATTTGAGATAATAATGAAACATTTTAAATTTATAAAAAAGAATGTTAAATTGGAATACAGAAAAGAGTTATGTTTACTTGACAATGCAAGGAAGAATGGAATAATAAGTATGAGGTTTTACCAGTCTTTAAATAACTAGAATCTGCTCCCAGAAGGAGGTGCAGAAAGCTTGGGAGGAGATGCACAAAGAGACAGCAGTTTCAATTTGGCCTCTGAAAAAAAGGTAACAAGCTATGAAGATGAATAAGTGTCATGGATTAAGCAAGACCAAGTAAAAACAGCATGACAAGTCAGCTTCTGAGTTGATGCAAGTTACTGGGGATGTGCAAAGTGAGCTAACAGTAAATAATGCTGAAGTACATACAGTTTTTAAAAAGGATATCTCTGCTGCAGATAGTAAAAAGAAAATGAATTTGGAGCTTGGAAAGAGAAGGGAGACTTTAAGTGAGGCCAGACAAGAAAATTAATTCTGCTCTATTGAATCTGAGCAAAGCAACAAAATTTTGCAGCAATGTGCAGGTGCTGCAATCAGAGAGTTTTTGTGTAAATATGGAGACTGAGGGGCTGATTTAACAAGGGCTGAATGGCCCTGAATGTAACTGTTTATGCGCAAACCTTCAGGCTCGCCGGAAACAAGAGTTAAGAAGCAGCAGTCTTAAGACCGCTACTCCTTAACTCGTACACCTCCTTTGAGGCAGCGGACATCAATCAGTCCGATCGCATGTGATCGGGTTGATTGACACCCCCTGCTAGCGGCCGATTGGTCACAAATCTGCCGGGGGGCGGCATTGCACAAGCAGTTCACCAGAACTGCTTGTGCATTGATATAATCTGACATTTCTGCTCTTTAAAGGATTTTTCATAGGCAAATTAGAAAAAGACTTTTGGACCATTTCAAGCTTCATGTCTGAATTTCTATCCCATGCCTCACAATTCACTCACACTCTTCACTTTTGCACTATAAAACTCTCATTCTGTATGCAACAAACTAACCTTTATACATGACTTGTTCATCTCCCACTCACTTAACCTCTTGTCCTTTACCGAAACCAATCTCTGTCAGACACAGCCTACCCTGATGCTTTTTTATGGGAGGCTGCACTTCAGCCATTCAACCATTCCTGGAAACAAATAAGGAGGCAGTGTTGGCATCCTCCTCTCTTCCCGCAGTACTGTTCAATACGTACGCCCACCCACACTTCTTTCCTCACATTCCCATACAATTAGTTATTTCCCACCCCTATCTGTTTGAGTTTCTGTCATTTATTGCCCCCCTGGGTCACCCACACTTTTCCTTGACCACTTCACCTCATGGCTACCTTACTTCCTTTCCTCTGACTCATCTGCCCTCACTCTTGGAGACTTCAATAGTTCCCTTGATAACCACAGCGCCCCTGGAGTTTCAAAGCTCCTGGGCTCACTTTTTTTTTATTATTATTATTTGGCCTTTAACAGTGGACAGATTCTCCTTCTCACAAAGATGACCATTCAATTGACCTAATCTTTATACATCATTGTTCTGTTTCTCAGTTTACTAAATACCTATTCCCTCTCTCTAACCACAATCTTTAGAAATGCAGTAGTACTGCACAACCTGCACACTCACCACCTTACCCTTCAAATAGACTCCATAGAAATTGACACACCATAACACAGAACTACTCTCTCACACCTTAAACTCCCTTCTCCCTGCAATTTCCTCCCTTTCCTGTCCTGAATAATCTATCTCTCTGTATAGTTCCATTCTGGGCTCTGTCCCTCCTTCCATAGCTCGCACCTGATAGAAGCACATTTACGCCTGAGGTTTCTGCTCTCCCTGATCTTATTCATTCACAGTTAATACTTTCCCTTTCCCCTGCTCTTACACACAAATCACACCTATTCTTTAAAAAATGCCACTCGATCCAGCGTCCCCTTGCAACTAGCACCCAGTGTCTCTTTTTCCCCTCTCCTCTAAACTTCTTGAGCAGATTTTTTGTAAACACCTAGCACTTTCTCTCTTCTAACCATCTTCTTGACTTTTTTCAATCTGGCTTTTGCCCCCAAAACTTTTGTGAAACTGCCATCACCAAGGTGAAAAATGACCTGCTTACTGCCAAGTCTAACGGTCACTACTAGTCCTTTTAGACCTCTCTGCTGCCTTTGACACTGTTGGCCATCCACTGCTGCTTTAGACCCTTCCTTAGCCTCACAAAATACAATTAAAATTAAAGATTTTGACCCTAACATACAAAGCTTTCACCAACACTGCACCCTACTATATTTCTTCCCTTGTCTCCCCAACCCACCACTCAGCTCTGCCCAAGATCTACTTCTCTCCTCATCTCTCATTACTTCTTCACAATTTCATCTACAGAACTTTTCTAAAACTGCACCTATCACATGGAGCTCCTTGCCTTGCTCAGTCAAACTTTCCTCTAGTCTCAAAAACTTAGTGTTTCTTAAAAACATATCTGTTCAGGGATGCTTGAAACTTACTTTAACCCTTTGAGTGCTAAGCACTTTCCCACCTGGGTGCTAAGATGATTGAAGATTTCTTTTTAAAAAATTTATTTTTGAAATTTTTATTTTTAACTTTTATATATTTTTTTTCAGATCCCCAAGACTTACGCCATTGGAAAGGTTAGGCGATTACTTGGGGGTCTGTAGCTGCTTAGATGCCTGAGATACAGGTGTCTAAGCAGCATGCCCCCTTTCCCTATACTTTGTACTGTTACTTGTTAATAAAGTTGAGCGGTGACGTCATCATGTCATTGCGCGTGACGTCACCGCGCAAAATGGGAAGCCCCGGCGATACCTGTCACTTCATAGGCACGATCGCCGGGGTAGCCCCCAGATCTCCCTCAATGTGGGAGAGTGCTAGCGACGGCTCTGAGCCGTCGTTAGCACCAGAGTGGGAAACTCTGTGATGGCTCAGAGCCGTCGTTAGCACTCAAGGGGTTAACGTCTCTACTACTAATGCCTCCCTCTCCCTCAACTTCCCTATTTACTTCCTTTAGAATGTAAGCTTGTGAGTCCATCTGTCCTGTTGATTATTTTATGTAAAAATCTTTCCAGCTTACAGTGACTCAAGGGCAGGGCCCTCTACCCTGGATTTATATAAATTAATTCTAATAATTGTACTCTATAATTGTATATTTAAAAGTTATAGCGCTGCGTACTATGCCGGTGCTTTATAAATAAATGAGATTAATAATAGTATATTGTTGATTATTATTTTTTTTAAAACATACTTCTAAGCATTGAACATTTCAGACACCACCTTTACTTTATCTGTACCATGCAGTTATTTTTAATAACCACTTAAGAAGCAATTTATGATTTAAAACATTATAGTCAAAGCAGAACAAGTTTTTGAAAATATCAACACAGCAAAATTCCAAGACTTATCACAGTGCTGAATATTAATACATTTACCTCCAGTAATACAGAATTACCAAAACATTTAATTAAACAGAAGAGCGATCTTAAAACTTGTACTTAACACAAATATAAACATTTACTAAGTGTGTCTCTAATGTGGCTTTATTCTGTTACTAGGGATGTGCGAATGTTTCGCAACATTCGAAAAATGAAACGAATTTTAACACATTCGTTCATTCTAATCAAATTCAATTTTCAATCGTTCATTCTAACATTCAATTTTCGAATGTTCGGTTTTGAATTTTATGATTACATTCGAAAATATTATTTTCGAAAAATTTGAATTTATATTTGTAATAGTATTTCTAATGCTTTCTTTAAATGTAATATTCGAATTATGCAATATTCAAATTCGAAAAATTCGAATTTATATGTTTGTAATAGTATTCCTAATGCTTTCTTTAAATGTAATTTTCAAATTATGCAATATTCTATGTAGAAACATTCGAAATGATATATTTGTATCTATTATGTATCAATTTACTAGATTCCCTCCCTACCACATGAACTATTGAACTTCTGAATAGTATTTGTTAAATAGAATGTTAAATTCGAAATTTTGAATGTGGACATTCAATATAATTATAAACATTCGAATTCGAAAGTGACATTCGAAAACTGTAAATAGCATTCGATTATAGAATTTTTAAGAATATTCATTCTTATCCACATTTGGATTTATAATTCGAATTTCGGTAATAACATTCGTTCTAACATTTGAAAATTTACACATTCGCCCATCCCTATCTGTTACAAGCTACAATCATTTTTCACTCTAAAGATAGCACCATACACTTATATAAATTACCAGAAGTATTTGAACACAGTTTATTGAATTTGCTAAATAACTTCCATGTTTTTGAATGCACATTACCAAGTGATATCAGCTAATACTTGCTTCCCAATGAAATAAAACGGTTGTTATTGATGTATCTAATTTGTTAATAATACTTTGATTAAAATATTTCTTTAGTTAAAATGCAAAATACCTGATCATGTGTTATGTTTGTGCAAGGCTGAGTGTAAAATAGTGTGCACTGCATTCTCAGTTGCACTCATACAGGCCCATTTATCAAGCTCCGTACGGAGCTTGAAGGGCCGTGTTTCTGGCGAGTCTTCAGACTCGCCAGAAACACAAGTTATGAAGCAGCGGTCTAAAGACCGCTGCTTCATAACCCTGTCCGCCTGCTCTGAGCAGGCGGACAGGAATCGCCGGAAATCAACCCGATCGAATACGATCGGGTTGATTGACACCCCCCTGCTGGCGGCCGATTGGCCGCGAGTCAGCAGGGGGCGGCGTTGCACCAGCAGCTCTTGTGAGCTGCTGGTGCAATGTTAAATGCGGAGAGCGTATTGCTCTCCGCATTTAGCAAGGTCTTGCGGACCTGATCCGCAGTGTCGGATCAGGTCCGCAAGCCCTTTGATAAATGGGCCCCCAAATCTTGCCCAAAATGTTTAATAATGCATCATTAAGAAATCAAAACATTGCATTACTTTCACAATTTTTTTTTCCCTTGCTTTTACTGTAATTTTCTTAGAAAATCTTGAAGAGGCTGGAGTACATTCTATTGAATGCCAAACCCTGGCATCTTACATGATGCACAGTGATCAGTTGATATTTGTGATTGTGAGCAGTTATTTATATCTATCCCTATCTGGCCTCACCAAGGAAGTAAGATAAACAACATTCAAGAGGCTTTTCAAAGAGCGTTTTTCAGGCCTAAACATAATCAATATTTTTCTAACAAAGGGCTAGATTATAGGTGGCATGTTACATGATCGCAAGATCGCAGTGGTTTTTTACAAGTGGTGCAGTGTTTAAATTACCGCAAATTAATTTGCGTGAACTCGTGGTGATTAACACTCCCCATATTTTCTATGAGGGGTGTTGAGCATCAATGTGCGCTCATATTACAAGTTGAAAGTAAATGCGATCATTAAAACACAATACCATTTTATGCTCAAACTTTTTACGTGTTTTGAAAGTGTAAAGAGTTTGGCCAAAGGAAAAAGTTGAACTAAACTATTCTATTAACCCCCACATTGCAAACTACCCCACTACACTATTAACCCCTAATCCGCCACACCCACATTCCAAACTTCCACGGTACGCTATTAACCCCTAAACCGCAACACACCCACATCGCAAACTACCCCCTAACTTCCTAACAACTAACCCTCCAACACCCCTAACCTAACACTGCCTAAGTAAAAAAAAAAACTACAATTTCAGGAAAAAAATAAATAAATACCATTACAGAAAATAAAAAAAATACCATTATAGAAAATAAAAAGCCTACCTTTATAAAAAAACTAGCATTACAGAGAATAAAAAACCCTACCATTACATAAAAAAACCTACCATTACAGAAAATGAAAAACCTACTATTACAGAAAATAAAAATAAACATTACCACAAAAAAACTGATACAACCAATGCTAAAACTAAAGTCCCCTTAAAAAAGCCCACCCCTAAAACAACCAAAAAAACCCCTCTAAACTAACAATAAAAAATACACAAATAATTGTCCTGAAAAAGGACATTTGGTAGGACATTGTCCTAAAGCAATTACAGCTTTATTTTTTCAATTAAAAAAAACTAATCTAAAAAAAAAACCTAACCTAAAAAATAACCCTATCCCAAAAAAATGTTTCACTAAAAAGGGCATTTGGATGGGCATTGCCATAGAAGGGAATTTGGTAGGGCAGTGCCTGAAACTGAACATAGTTCTTTTGCCTATTTACAAAAAAAAATATATCCTAAAAAGATTGCCCTGAAAAGAGCATTTGGTAGAGAATTGCCCTTAGAAGGGCATTTGGTAGGGCAGTGTTCTAAACTGAAAAATGATCTTTTGCCCAGACCAAAAAGAAAAAACGTGTAGCAAAATTAACTTGGGAGAGGAAGCGCAATTTCAAAGAATACCAAAAAGACATGTTTAAAGAGCATAGAAATGGAATTCTAATTAGCATTAAAAAAAATTTTTTGCAATGTTTCTTGTAGGAGTTATCACAGGTTTTGTGATCTTGTTTTCTGTTCACATAAACTAACAAGCATACATTGCTAGGTATAGTTTGCATTCACACTCCCTGCAAGCCCAAGTGCTGATGGTGATACATAACTTGATCCCACCACAATATACTCATCAGGATGAATGCACAGGTATCACAAAACCAGTGCATACTGCAAAATGTCTTCTATTCAATTTTTTGAAATGCATTGATATGAATTATTTGTTGTTTCTGTATATATGTAAACTGCCAGCCAATGTGCTGCTTGTGAGTCCATCTGTCCTGTTGATTATTTTATGTAAAAAACAGTGTTTAATACTTAACCCACATCAATGTAAAACTTGTTTTTATTTTTTACACACATTATGGGTCATTCATGACTCGACAACTTTATGTTCCATGAAGACAAAAGCTTGTTTGATTCCCAAATCCTGTTGCAGCATTAACTGGAGTAGCTTGCTTTTTAGCTTCATGTTAAGAAACAGGACTCCCATTTATCAAGCTATGGGTACAGCTTTGGAGCTCCTGTTGCCGATAGTTAAGAATCAACAGTCTACAGACTACCGTTTCTTAACCTCTCTCCGAGTTGGTGGTTTTAATATCTCACTGGACTATTCAGGCTAAGATGATTGACAGCTGTTTTTTCCCCAGTGCTAAATTATTAACCAACTGGATAAAGAAAAACATCAATCAGCTTATTTTATTTTTTTAAATTTATCTTTGTTTAATGCAAAATGGGTCATTTTAAAGCTTACTTTTTTTTTATTTTCCCAATGGGTGCTTCTGTGCTATAAAAACATTATTTTTTTATGTTTGTGGGTAATTCACTGCCCACCCACATAGCTGGTAGAGATGTTCTTATTAGCCAGTGAGCAATGGCCACCAAACATCAAAATAATAATAATAATAATAATTACCATTTAAGGTTGCTTTATGTTTAAGTTATTTGTACTGTTTCTTTAACTCCAAAATAACTCACGACAAATGTGACAAATACTATTTTGGGCTCCAGATGGCGCTAGAAATTAACTTTATCCCAGATTTACAATCATGGATCAGGTTCATGTTAGTACTTCCCTGCGTTTTTAAATTGATCCTGAACAGAACAGACATAGCTTAGGGCAGAGGAAAGATATAATGAAACACAAAACAAAAAAGTAATATGCATGATTTTTCTGTTTTGTATATTAACATGTATTTAGAGATAATTGTTAATTGCATTTTCTTTATTAATCGGGAGTTAATTCTCATCTCAAAATTACTTAATCATACTGGAAAACGCAGAATTAATTCTTAATTGATTCACTATGGTTCAAAACAAAACACATTTTTTATTCTCTTGTTTGTTTTTTTAATAATCCCTTTATTTTAGTGAATGTATGATCAAAACACATGGGTTAAAATCATATATATTTGCTGTTAAAAAGGAAGATTTTTTAGCTTTGAAAAAGACAATGGGAACACGCAAGAGATACTGATCTTGTGTCATTCCAAACTTCTGATTGGTGCAAAGTCAAAGACTGCGTATGATCCCAGATTGGCACCTTGGTTGTGTAAACAAACTTGCTTAGTTTATTATTCTAGGGCTACAGTTCGTGCTCCATAATATTTTGAACCCAGAGAACAATAGCTCATAAAAGAAGCTGAAGCTTACTTCAATCATATGATCAATTTATTAATATTGTACACAATGCCAGTCATATCTAAGTATATATATATATATACACACACACACACACATACAATAAATGACCAGGCATCAGAGGTGGCTGGAATGAATATATATCACTTACTCTATTTCATACCACTATGTTAGAGCGGGTTAGCCAAACCGCTATACATCTTGCTAGAAAAAAGCCACTTTCAAATAACGCATAGTGAATTGAACACACAGCTTTAATTTTTAGCATGAACACCTCATTTATGATGCAGCAACGAAGTGTTTGAGTCTCTTTACTAATCTTTAAATGTTATAGTCTTGCACTACACTGTATACATGTGACAACTCTTCATGTAGACCTATGAGCTATGTCTGTTTTTAAGAAAAAAAAATATTCTCACAATGATTGAAACATTAACGTTTATACCCACAATCTACTATGAACTTTAATTGATTAACCTATTTAAACGTTTTCTTTTGTTACAAAATCTGGAACACTTGACTACAATCTAATGATAATATGTAAATAGTTTATCAAATTTATTGGTAACCCTGTAGAAGCCAACGGTTTAAGGGTTAATAGGTTTATTTTAGTGTCTGCGATGTGGGTGGACAGCAGATAAGGGTTTAATATTGTGATTGCGATGCGGGAGGGTGGCGGTTTAGGGGTTAATAATAGGTAGTTTATGGGTGTCAGTGTACTTTGTAACATTTTAGTTAAGAGTTTTGTGAAACATTTTTGTTTTGCAAAATCCATAACTACTGGTCTCAGATGGCTGAATGGATAGTGTCGGTATAGGCTGTAATGCAAGCATTTTAGCCGGACCGCACAACCTCTAATACAGCACAATGGAAAATCCTGCACTCAAACATCATTTTTTGAGTGTGGAATGGAGGGTTGCATTAAGGCTAAAATGCTTGCATTACAGCCTATACCACCACGACACGTAATATGTGTTACCTGCCATTCCACGAGCAATGGACAATTTTTCAGCTGTAAAGCCGTACCGTACTGTAACGCAAAACTTGTAATCTAGGCCTAAATTTCCTCTGGACAGAGAACAGATACACTTCAATAAACACTGCTGCTGGTGGTGGGAGGAGCTGGAGTCTGGTTAGAGGGATAGTGAGATCTTCTAGTAATGGGCAGTAACACTTCCTTTAATACACTAAATGTAAGACTGTCATCGGTCCTGCTGTGTTATGACCCCACAATGTGTGTAACACATGGTGCTTACATTTATGTCTGGCTTGCTCTGGGGGTTATTTAGCTCGCCTTCGCAGATACAGGACTATTGCACCTTAAGTGGGTAAAACTCTGTGACAGAGGAGGATTCTCAGGCCCAAAGGCAACCATTCAACCTTTAATTGGATTTAATTTGCTTTCATTAACCAAAGTATATAGATTATATACATATAAATACAGTGTGTATGTGTGTATATATATAAAACAATAATAATTGTGGGGGGGGGGGGGATGGAAGCCTTGGTGAGTTCCCACATTATTTCTTTGTAGGACTTGACCCCTATGTGTATATATATATATATATATATATATATATATATATATATATATATATAGTACATAGCCGGTAGCCCAGCACTCCATCCACACTGGTGTACACACTGCCCGGGTGCTGTCCTCATATAAATGTGTAGAAATGTCTAAATGTGGGAGGGCACTCACAGGACTCGTATTGAAGTAAAGAACAGTGCAATTTTATTTCATAATTAGCTTCACATTAATCTTAAATGTCGACGTTTTGACCGATTTGTGGGCCTTCTTCAAGACAATTTATAATCAAGCACAGAAGCTAAAATGAATAACCAGAACACAACAGTCTCCATGCTTCTGTGCTTGATTATAAATTGTCTTGCAGAAGGCCCACAAATGGGCCGAAATGTCAACATTTAAAATTAATGAGAAAATAAAATTGCACTGTTCTTTACTTCAATACAAGTCCTGTGAGTGCTCTCCCACATTTAGACATTTCTATATATATTTATAGCCCTCATGGTATTATCTAAAAAAATAAGGGGGAGGTTGAGAAGCAGGAGGTGAGGACTGCAAGATTGAGAAAGATGTTAATACAGAGTTAGATGAGGGAAATTTTAGGTAAGTGAAATTAATTTATTATTGAGTTGGGTGGTAGGCTACCCTGAAATGGCAGCTAAGACCATGGAACGCCCCTGTTTAGCCCACTAGCAAAGACGGAGAAACTCATTTCACAATAAGGAAAAGAGTATTTTTTTAAATTTTGTATTATAAATACAAATTTTGCCGTGTTTTTTTTTGCATGCGCAGTGCAGTTTTATTCCAACTTGTACTGTACACATAAAAAAATTCCTGCATAATTTCAATAGGAATTGCAATTTTTCCATGAAATACAATCTTTGCAGAACAATTTTACTGCATGCTTTTATTTCTTTCTATAGGTATATCATTTATTTATTTTATATACGTTTTTTAAATTACATTTTTTGTGATTTCTATTGTTACGTAGGCATTGTCTTCACATCCTTAAAGGGACAGTCTACACCAGATTTTTTATTGTTTTAAAAGATAGATAATCCCTTTATTACCCATTCCCTAGTTTTGCATAACCAACACAGTTATATTAATACACTTTTTACTTCTGTGATTACCTTTTATCTAAGCCTCTACAAACTGCCCCCTTATTTCAGATCTTTTGACAGACTTGCATTTTCGCCAATCAGTGCTGACTTCTAGGTAACTCCACGTGCATGAGTACAATGTATCTATATGACACACATGAACTAACACCCTCTAGTGATGAAAAGGTGTCTAAATGCATTCAGGTAAGAGGCGGCCTTCAAGGTCTAAGAAATTAGCATATGGACCTCCTAGATTTGGCTTTCAGCTAAGAATACCAAGAGAACAAAGCAAAATTGGTGATAAAAGTAAATTGGAAAGTTATTTAAAATTGCCTACCCTATCTGAATCGTGAAGGTTTATTTTGGACTAGACTGTCCCTTTAAAAGCAGGTAACACTCCTTTGTGAGATGCACTGTTCTCTCAAGGTAAAAACTGCCTTTAGAGATACAGGGGCTTCATAACACTGGAGAGATTTCTTAGAATTTCTCACAAGCCCAGAGAACTTTAAATCATCAGACCCTATGAATTTATCCCAGCAGTGTTAGCTGCTGTTTTCATTGTTTTAGTTTTGATATCCATTATTATTTATTTATAAGGTAAAACTCCATAGCACTGGTTATATGATCAGGGGTACATAATAACGCTGATTCATGGTTAAAAAAAAATTGAGATGCATTAAACAGACTATACAAATTTATGTAGGAGGTGGAGAGATCTGCTCCATATGTATTCTAGTTGCAGCAGCGAGACAAGACAGCTCACAATATATTTTGTTGATTAGGAAGCGTCTAAATGGCGTGGATACATTTCTGTCTAGAAACAACATTTAGGGATATGATTGCTTGTGTTAAATGGGTCAGCTTTTCAATTCTATTAAATTAATTTAAGCTCAGCTAGGTCTTCTTTCTTATAAATCAAATAGGATCTGTATATGTTTAACCTTATGGACTTCTGTCTTCTTTCAACATCATTTATGTTATTATGTTACAAGTGAATGGTGATAGTAAACCCCAAAATTTTGTTTTATAATTCAGATAGAACATACAATTTTTTTTTTAATTGTTTTATTTATAATCCAAGTCACTGTCCAAAAACAATATCAACCATTTTGAAAACATGACATAATCAAAAGATACAATAAATTTGACAACATAGTACTATGTTCATTTATACATGTAGTTAAATTTAGGCTAATCATCACATTAATGAACACAAACATTTTATTTTCCTACAATGCTTGGAGTTTTTGATTTTCAGTATAACCCCCCCCCCCTTGTTCCCCCCCCCCCATGCGAAGAGAAAACATAACAAAAAAAAAAAAACAAAAAAAACCAAACAAAAACAAAAAAAAAAAATTACCATCACTTTCTTCCTCCTGAAGCTTTACCAGTTCCCTAATAGAACAATTTCTGTATTTCTAAAGGGGAAGATTATATAATCTATTTCTGCAGCCGGAAAGATTTTTAAGAAGGCAGCCCATTTATCAAAGAACCTTTTAATGTCTTGTTCATTATTTATATCCGCGTTTCTCTGGTCTAAAATGCATTGTTTTTTCATGCAGTTTTTAATTTCAGTAATGCTTGGCATTGCATGACTTTTCCACTTCTTACAGATTAAATACCTGGTAGCAAGAATAGCGGAGATTATTATTTTTTCATCAGTTTGCTTACCAGGCTCTTCCTTAAGGCAGAGTATTATCTGATATATTGTCAAAGAGACATAGCCTATCTTAAGCACCTTTTTTAGCCAGTATTCGAGCCTAGCCCAGAGATTTTTAATCTTTGGACAATACCAAAACATATGTATTAAATCAGCTGCCTGATACGAACATTTAGGACATTTATTAAACCCTACATTCACACATTTGAAACCTCTCTCGGGGGTAAAATATGCCCCATGAAGGAGCTTAACATGTGCCTCCCTCCAAGTTGCAGAGAGCGTTACTTGTGCAATTTTTTTAATTGACAATTGAATAGTTTTAGACTCAATATTACTCTGAGGGATTGCTGTATTCCAGTAGAGGGCAATCTTTGCCAGTACCGGTTCTCCTTTATTTGTACCCAGAAGATGATAACATGGTGCAATTGACATATGACCATTTCTTGTTAGAGCAAGCCAATCATCGAGTTTACCTAGTCCCCATTCCCAACCAGTTTTCTTAACTAGGTCCTGTGCAAAATGCCTTAATTGCAAATACGCAAAGAAGTCTTTATTGGGCAAATCAACATCTCTTTTTAATTCCTGGAATGTTTTGATATATTTTCTCTCTTTATCAATTATTTGGTATACCTTGGTTAACCCCCGATTATGCCATTTCCTAAAGACTTCGGAATGCAATCCTGATTGAAAAATAGGGTTACCTATTATAGGCAAAAGACAGGTAGCACTATTATTAATTGAAAGAAAGGTTACTATCTTGTGCCAAGCTTTAAGTGGGTTAAGAATTGTTTTAAATCGTTTAATTTCTGAGGGGATTTCTTTAGGTACTAAGTGTATTAATGCAGATAGAGAATATGGGTAGCAGACACTGGTCTCGAGATAATTATTCAAGACATAGTTATTAGATGAGATCCAGTCTGTTACGACACGAGCCAGAAAGGAGAGGTTATATAGCCTTATGTCTGGTAAGGCAAGACCACCATCCTTTCTTGGTATTGAAAGTTTCATAAGAGATATCTTTGACCTCTTATTCTGCCATAAGAACTGTATAAGTGAAGTATTGATTGAACGTATATCCTTACCTAATAGAATTATTGGTGTATTTTGAAGTATATATAAAAGTTTTGGAAGAAGAGCCATTTTAAAAAGGGCAATCCTTCCAGAAAGTGATATTGGGAGATTTTGCCATAACAAAAGCTTTTCTTTGATCATTTTTACTACTGGGGGTATATTCAATGTATAGAGATCTACGGACCTTGTCGGAATATGAATCCCTAGATATTTAAAAGAATCTTTTACTTGGCGAAAAGGAGTTTTTAATATTGAAGTTTTATTTTTCCTGAGCCACACTATCTCTGATTTTGTCATATTTACTTTGTATCCAGAGAATGTACCAAATTGTTCCAAGATCTGAAGAAGTTTTGGTAAGTTCAGTTTGGTGTTAGCCAAATAAAGCAGCAGATCATCAGCATACAGACCGATTTTTATTTCGCAGTTACGAATTTTTATACCATCCAAATGATGGCGTATTTTAATTGCCAGAGGTTCAATGGAAATATTAAATAAGAGCGGGGAAAGAGGACAGCCCTGCCTTGTTCCTCTACCTAACAAGATAGAGGAGGAAATGTTGTTATTCACTATCAATCTTGTAGATGGGTGTTTATATAGATTTTCGATAAATTCAAGAAAATTACCTCTGATGCCAAATTGTCTTAACGATGTTTTGATATGTTCGTAAAATATTGAATCAAAGGCTTTTTCAGCATCTAAGGAAATAATAGCAAGGTCAGGTATGTCCTCCCCCCCGCTAGTTAAATTAGATAGTACCTCAAAATATTCTGTCACCAATAGGGCTTCCCTAATTTTTGAGGCTGAGTTGCGGTTATTTAGAAAACCTGCTTGATCAGTATGTATAATTTCTGAGAGGGGTCTTTGAAGTCTAGATGCTAGAATTGCAGTAAGAATTTTGTAATCTGAATTTAACAGTGCAATTGGTCTGTAGGATTCCTTGTATTCAGGGTTTTTTCCGCCTTTTAATATCAAAGTTGTGTAAGAATTGGTAAATGAAGAGGGGATCATTTTACCACTAATAAAGAAGCTGTTAAAGAGCGTGCAAAGATGTGGGGTGGCTTCACCAATCAGGATCTTATAGAATTCACTAGGCAAGCCATCTGGACCTGCTGCTTTATTTGAGGCAAGCTTGGATATTACTTTCTCTATTTCTTCTATGGAAATAGGGACATTGAGGCTATCAGCCATTTCTGATGTGACAGTAGGATACGTGATATCTCTCCAAAAGTCATCAGATGTATGCGTATCACTTGTTTTAAATGAATATAATTCCTGGTAATATTCATTAAATGCAGCTAGTATGTCTTCGGCTTTAGAAAGCTGAAGACCTTTATTATACAATTTGTCTATGATTGGTTGTTTTTTCTCATTTTTTATTAATTTGGCCAGCATCTTACCTGATTTATTACCATATTTATATAGCTTAGCCTGCATTTTTAATTCCTTTTGAGTTTCTTGCAGTAAAACAAAAGTATCCCTTTCATTTTTTGCTTTAACGTATTTTGCCCAATTTAAGGGGGTTTTGTCAAGCAGATAATGATTATAAGTGTTAGTTAAACATTGGCATGATTCTCTTTCTCTAGATCGAATTTTCTTATGCAGGGCTGAGCTATATGAAATTATTTCGCCTCTCATTACTGCTTTTGCAGTGTCCCAAAATACTTCAGGGCGGTTTAAATAGTCTTTATTAAAATGTACAAATTCCTTATATCTATTTATAAGCCAGTTCTTGAATTTTACCTCAGTCGTCAGATAGTAGGGAAAAAAGAAACGTGTTGCAGCAGAATACAAATGTGAAAGCTGAAACTCAAGTACAATCGGTGCATGATCTGAAAGAAATATTGGTCCTATATCTGTTTTTACCCCTCTCATCACCATACGTTCATCAATTAGAAAAATGTCGATTCTGGAGAGCGTCTTATGCGCCTTGGAAAGACAGGTAAAATTTTGAGTAGAAGGATTTTGCTGTCTCCAGATATCCCGCAGTGCTAAGTTCTGCATTATTTTTTTAAACATCTTACCCTCTAGATTATCTTTTTTTTGTTTTAACTGTTTGACATTATGTCTTAGCCTATCGATCGGGCATTGTGGTGCCATATTGTAATCTCCTCCCATAATTAAAGAGCCTTCCGTGAAGGATAATAATTTGGTCTGCAAAGTGTTCCAAAATTTTGGATCAAATACATTAGGGCCGTATGTATTACATAATGTATACATCTTCTGGGCAATCTTTATTTTCAGTAGTACATATCTCCCCCCCGATGTCAGCCTCAAAATGTGTGACTTCGGTATCAATTTTCTTTCCTATTAGAATTGCTACCCCCCTTTTCCTCTTAACACTAGGTGCAAAATAGATTTCTTTTACCCATGTTGATTTAAGTTTTAAAGATTCTTCAGCTGATAAATGGGTTTCTTGAATAAAACCTATGTCAGTCTGGATCTTTCGCAGGTGATTAAGGATTGCTTTTCTCTTTATAGGGGTAGATATACCACTTACATTCCAACATACTATTTTACAATTTTTATTCAGCATATTCATTTATACATTAACCCCTTAAGGACCAGCGACGTACCCTGTATGTCACTGGCCTTTTTTTGGGACTTGATTGTTTTATAGCGTGGTCTTGCCACCAGCGTTGAGACTGCTCTATTCCACAAAGCCTGCTGGAGGGAGGGTATTAATAGCGTGTTCTTGCTAGACTTGTGCTATTATGTCCTGAAAAAACCCTTAACGACCAGTGACATACAGGGTACATTGTGGTCTTTAAGGGGTTAAGAAGGGAGAAAGAGAGGAGAGAAAGAGAAAAAAAAAAAAAAAAATAAATAAATAAAATAAATAAATAAATAAAAAAAAAAAAAAAAAATAATAATAATAATAATAAAAAAAAAAAAAATAATAATAATAATTTAAAATTAGACACCTAAATTTTCTCCGCACAGGTGGGGGTTGGGTCCTAGGACTCACGTCTAGAAGAGACACGGTCTTTCCCATAAGCAAAAACCTATAGCTTACACTCAGTCTAATAATCAGATATTCAATATTGCTGTTATTAAGCTTAGGAACCCAGTGTGTTATAGAAGCTCTCAGCCAGTTGAGCTTCTTCAAAGAAGTGTGTGACTTCCCCAACTTTAACCTTTAATTTGTAGGGGTACATTATGGTTGCCTGGTACCCTTTTTGTATCAGTTTGGAACAAATAGGAGCAAGCTCCCTTCTCCTTGCTGCAGTGTCAGCGGAGAAATCTTGAAACATAAGGATTGTAGCGTCTCCAGCCTTAACAGGCTGTTGTTTGCGATAATGCTGGAATAAGGTAAGTTTGTCTTGAAAATTTAATATTCTAGCGATAACAGGCCTAGGCCTAGTTCTATCTTTATTGCCTGAGCGAGGTAGACCAAGTCTGTGCACTCTCTCCACTGGGATGGGATATAGGGTAGATGGCATCTTTAAAATTGTAGGCAAGGTTTCTGATATAAAATTAACAAGATTGTCATATTGTTGTTCTTCCGGAAGGCCTATAATTCTTATATTATTTCTTCTAGAACGATTTTCTAGATCTTCTAATCTGTTTTGAATTTTCTGTACGTTATTATTTATACCTTCTAGATTAGAACTATGCGTTATTGTTAGATCTTCCAGGTCCGAAACTCTTTGTTCGGCTTCCTGCAGCCTATTGGAGAATTGACGAACCTCTTGTGTCAGAGAAAGAAAATCTTGTTTGATTTCAGCTCTAAGAGCCTCAAATTTAGGAGAGAGCGCATCAGATATACTAGCGACTAAGCTGTGAATATTGGTTACTTCTTGTACAACTGGTACATTTAACATAGTTGGTTGCGCTTCTGTGGGAGGCTCCTGATTACCCTTCAATTTTCTGTCTCTCTGTCTTGCTGCCATGGCTGGAGAAATATTCCGGGGTGAGGTGTGAAGGAATTTATCCATGTGCCAGAAAAGAAAAGAGAATTAAAAAAAATTGAAGTGAGGCAATTTATCTAAGTGAAGATCAATACAGGGAGTGAACTTAATTTTAGAGTTAAGTTTGAGAAGGTGAAGCGTTCTCAAATAGACAAGTGAGGATAGGGATGTGCACTATTGTGACCAAGTGAGGGAAAAGAAAAGGGGAGAGAGAAAAAAAAAAAAAAAAAAGGAAAGAAAGGAAAAATAATAAACTGTGAATTAAATCGTGTTATTTAGATCCAGCCAGGGATGCAGAGATCAGGGACGTTATTAATGTTAGGCAATTTTATGCCAGTTTGTTAATTGTCTTACTGTTGCTAATCTTCAAAAGACACAATAAAGGAAATGGTATCTCTGAAAGCAGCAACAGCAATTTCTTAATTAGATTTATATCCAAGAAAATATTATTCCAGCAATTATATACAGTATATTTTATAGGTAAGCAAACATATTCACAGTGACCTAGTTATATCCTGGTTCAGTCAGTTTCATTTGTATTTTATTTTCAGAGAAGTTAAAATATCTCTTCTTTAAAGAAAATTTATAAGGTAGTTTTAACTAATGATCTTTATATTTCTATATAAACTTTCTCCCTGTCCAATAGTAAGGGATAGTATTTTATTTTCAGGGAACGTAGGAGATTTATTCTTAGGAAAGAGTTATTAGATAATATAACTGAGGATCTTTTATCTCTATATAGCCCTTCCCTCCAAGCAGTAATAATGGGTAATATATCCTGAAAAAGGTTATAGTAAATTTCTCTGGTATTGAATTATTAATTCCTTATTCACACTCAATAACCTTTGATTTTTTTTTTTCCTCCCCTTCTCCCCTCCCTTCTCTCTCCCCTGAGAATGTTTCACTTTTTAGAGGAGAAAGTACAATGTCTTTTTACATACTATGCACATTTTACACATTCTTAAGCATTAACATTTTTGCCTAGATTTGCTCAATACATTGATATGACAAAAATTGTAGCGACAAGTAATATAGTTAAATAAAATTAAATGCGCCAAACAAATCATATGCAGAAAAAAGAATCATATAAGGAGCCAATGAAAAAAAAAAAAAAAAAAAAAAAAAAAAAAAGTTCCTTTATATAGTTAATAAAGTTCAACCAGTTCTTGTATGTATGCAGCTCGTCACCTTACCTGGGTCATTCTATGCATCAGCGTTCAACTAATAGCCAGGTAGGTGGGCGGAAAGAGCCTTCAATATGAGAAAATGCCAAAATTGCTAAAACCTATTAGAGGGGTTAATTATACAGCCATCTTCCATAGCATTTTTACCAGGATCCATACAGTGTTCCCCAGGACATGCAGCTCTGGTTGGTATCCCCAAAAAAAAGGTGAAGAGAGAAAAACATGCTCCCAGATTGAGCACCTCCTAATTTAGCGCTTACCCACAGCGTCTCGAGGAACCAGAGCAGAGATATGCAGAGGCGCTGCACAGGGAGATCTCAGCGGCAACTGCCAGGCTAGCTACACACAGCCCCGACCTCCCACGCAGCACCGGTGGGGGATGGGGGATTCTCCAGCAAGCTTTCAGTCCGGCACCGAGCAGAGCCGCTTCGAGTACTTATCGCTCCCTGCTTGAAGATGCGGCTCCGCCACCACACTTCAGCTCAGTCTCACGGATGATTTCTGTCTCCCTCGCAACTTCGGTGGGGGAGAGGAAGGTATGTGGGGGGTCCGCCGCGCTGCTGTGGGTACTCAGGGCAGGAGTCAGGAAAAAAACATCAGGTCCTTTGTTAGTGCAGCAGTGTTGATATATGTAAATAGCCTTATCCTCCCACGCAGCACCGGTGGGGGAGGAAAGGGTATGGAGAGAATCTGCTGTTATCCTGCAGGTAATTAGGGCCAGGTTCAAGGCAGTTTATCAGTATAGCAGAGAGAGTGTATAAAGATAGCCTCAACCTCCCACGCAGCACCGGTGGGGGAGGAAGGCACTCTGTTCCTCTTTGAAGTTATATCACAAGTTCTAATATATATAAAAAGAGGAAGCCCAAGGTATAGGCTTTTTGCAAGCTGACTAATAATGTCAGCACAGTGGGATGTCTGTCCACTGTCTGGTTCCAGGAGCGTTGATACAGGCTATCCAAGAAGCTACCCAGGTCCCTGGGTTTGGCACGAGAAACTCCACCAGCAGCTGCAGGACTGGAAGGTAATCACACACAGGTGTGTGCAGTTAGCTCCTCCTCCGGAAACCAGAACATACAATTTTAAACAACTTTTCAATTTACTTTTATTATCAAATTTGCTTCATTCTCTTGTTATCCTTTGCTGAAGGGACATCATTGGAAGCTGAACACATCTAGTTAGCCAATCACAAGAGACAAATGTGTGCAGGCACCAATTAGCAGCATCTCCCACTAGTGTATGATATGTGCGTATTTATTTTTAACAAGTTATACTAAGAGAATGAAGCACAATTGAAAATAGAAGTGATATTAAAAGTTACTTAAAATTACATGCTCTGTCTGAATCATGCAAGTTTAATAATCCCTTTAAATACAATTACCAGGCAATGTTTAGCGCGTCTGACATCTCTTTAGCACACCCTATACTTTCAATAGATAGCAGGACTGTGCTAAACATTGTTCATATTACAAGTCATGAGTTACGTGTCACACATCAGTGCAACACTTCACTTTTCTGAAATCCCTAAATATATTTTACATTTCTTTCATATCATTTTTCTCACTTCTTTCCGCTAAGATATAGATTTAAAGGGACATTGTACTCATAAAATTTCTATATTACATTCAAAAGAGCAAAATTTAAATATGCTGGCATTTCTTTTTGCCTAAAAAATATAAATATGTATATAACAATATCAGTTGTGCATTTTCTACTAATCTTCATTGGCTTATACGTGCTTCTTAATGCTGCTCTTTAGCAGGAAATACCTATCAACCAGAAAGCATTAGCAGCAATTATCTATCAGCCAATCAACATTAGTAAGAAGTTCCTATCAGCAAATAATCATTAGGAAGTACACAGCTGATCAGGGTCGGCTCCAGAACGTATTAAATGGGGGGGGGGCATTTTTTCCACGAGGGGGCACGCATTTACAAAGCATGTATGAGAGTCAAAATAAGAGCAGACCTACATAGTCTGCAGGAACGTGTAGCTTCTGGCTGGCTTATCCCCCACTATTAACATTTGTAGAATATGTGCTAAATCACTAGGTAAAAGAATAAAATCTAAATCCTATGCAGTGCACTAAAACAGAGCCATTAAACTTGAGACCCCCAGTGCAATAGCTCCTTAAAAACAATTCACCCCTTAATCACCATGATCCAAAACCCTTAAACTAATTCTCAAATCTCAATCATGTCCCCTAAACAGCCATGCACCCCAAACCCCCCAATGCAATTAACCCCTTTGTTTGCAATAGCAGTGAGGATACTAGGTTTTACGGTACTGGTAATTTTGTAGATTAGATTTAGCTATACCTGTTTCACAATAACTAACAGATATCAGGCTACTTAATGCAACCTAGGCTATGTACTGTGAACCTATAAGAATATTATTGTATCATATAAATATAAGTCTATAAATGAGTACCAGCTTTATCGATGCCTCAAAAGTGCACTGTGATCTTAGGCCTGGTCTAAGATCACAGTGCACTTTTGAGGCATCAATAGAAGTCGGTAGCCATTTATAGACTTATATTTATATGATACAATCATATTCTTATCATGGTCTATTGTTTAAGAAAAGGAGTAACTCACGATAGGTCAAATTAATAGGGTTAAGGACAAGTCCAAAAAGTCTCTAATTAACTTCCAATTCCAAATAAGAGGTTAAGACACAGAGCTCCTTGTAGATGTGTGATGCAACCTCACAGTTCCCCAGCATGCAGCATTACATAACAATTCATTATTTTATTTATTATTTTTAAAGCGTATGATCATATCATTATTTTTTGAGGGGGCACATCATTCCATTTGGGTGGGCATTGCCCCCCAATGCCCCCCCTTGGAGCCGACCCTGCAGCTGATACTGCTGTACTAGTTTCGGGGTCAATTTAAATATTTTCTACTTCAAATTGTTTACAGGCAAAACAAGTTCAACATGTTTAGATGATACTCATATAGGGCCAGATTAATTATACAGCTTGTTACAGTTTAGTATTGTTCCTCACACTGCATTAACCTCACTTTTCTACACTCTGGACAAACATTTTGTTCTTGTTTACTTTTGTCCCATTTAGTTCTAAACTCTGCCTTTTTAGATTTCAAGCTTTAGAGCCTGTATGTGGTGTATTTTTTATAAAGATGCTCAAGAACGGCGGCCCTTTTATCTTTTGTTTTTGTTTCAGTTTGCTTCGTATTATCTCATGTGTGATGCTTCCTTGGGTAGTGTTGGCAATTTATAAACAAAAAATAAAAAGAGGAAGAATAATTGTTTGATATTAAAACAATTTTTATTTTTATTTTATTACTTATTTTTTTGGATGAAGTCAATTTAAGTTCTGTTTTTAGACAAACAAATTTGTCATCACATAATTTCTATAGTCTGATTTAGAATCAATTAAATCAAAACTGTGCTTATTAATGACAAATAAGCCATAGATAACATAAGCATATACAATAAAAGAATGGTGCAGAGAAAGATTTTTATCTTGGATAAGCAGTGTTATGAATTCTAATTGGTAATGCTCTGAAACGTAGGTTTTGTAATTCTGAGTTAAGTCCATTTGTGATGTACCGAGGCATTGAATTGAATCCAAAAGGAAGTACATTGTGATCGTTGATTGCTTCAAGTAGATTGATATCATCTCTGTAATGAATATGCTTCCAGTATCCATGAAGAGAAAGAAAAAAAATTAACACCTAGATTTAGAGTTCTGCGTTAGCTTTCCAAACCAGCGTTAGGGGGTCCTAACGCTGGTTTTGGCCGCCCGCTGGTATTTAGAGTCAGTCAGGAAAGGGTCTAATGCTCACTTTCCAGCCGTGACTTTTCCATACTGCAGATCCCCTTAAGTCAATTGCGTATACTATATTTTCAATGGGATCTTTCTAACGCTGGTATTTAGAGTCTTGGCTGAAGTGAGCGTTAGAACTCTAACGACAAAACTCCAGCCGCAGAAAAAAGTCAGGAGTTAAGAGCTTTATGGGCTAATGCCGGTTCATAAAGCTCTTAACTACTGTGCTCTAAAGTACACTAACACCCATAAACTACCTATGCACCCCTAAACCGAGGTCCCCCCACATCGTCGCCACTCTAATAAAAATTTTTAACCCCTAATCTGCTGACCGCACACTGCCGCAACCTACATTATCCCTATGTACCCCTAATCTGCTGCCCCTAACATCGCCGACCCCTATATTATATTTATTAACCCCTAATCTGCCCCCCCAACGTCGCCACTACCTAACTACACTTATTAACCCCTAATCTGCCGACCGGACCTCGCCGCTTCTCTAATAACTGTATTAACTCCTAAAGCTAAGTCTAACCCTAACACCCCCCTAAGTTAAATATAATTTTTATCTAACGAAATAAATTAACTCTTATTAAATAAATTAATCCTATTTAAAGCTAAATACTTACCTGTAAAATAAACCCTAATATAGCTACAATATAACGAATAATTATATTGTAGCTATTTTAGGATTTATATTTATTTTACAGGCAACTTTGTATTTATTTTAACTAGGTACACTAGCTATTAAATAGTTAATAACTATTTAATAGCTACCTAGTTAAAATAACCACAAAATTACCTGTAAAATAAATCCTAACCTAAGTTACAATTAAACCTAACACTACACTATCAATAAATTAATTAACTAAACTATCTACAATTATCTACAATTAAATCAACTAAACTAAATTACAAAAAAAACACTAAATTAAAAAAAATAAAAAAAGATTACAAGAATTTTAAACTAATTACACCTACTATAAGCCCCCTAAAAAAATAACAAAGCCCCCAAAATAAAAAAATGCCCTACCCTATTCTAAAATAAAAATTTAACAGCTCTTTTACCTTACCAGCCCTTAAAAGGGCCTTTTGCGGGGCATGCCCCAAAGAAAACAGCTCTTTTGCATTTAAATAAACATACAATACCCCCCCAACATTACAACCCACCACCCACATACCCCTAATCTAACCCAAACACCCCTTAAAAAACCTAACACTAAGCCCCTGAAGATCTCCCTACCTTATCTTCACCACGCCGGGTATCACCGATCCGAAGGGTCCGAAGTCTTCATCCTATCTGGCAAGAAGAGGTCCAGAAGAGGGTCCAAAGTCTTCATCCTATCCGGCAAGAAGAGGACATCCGGACCGGTAGACATGTTCATCCAGGCGGCGTCTTCTATCTTCATCCATCCGGCGCAGAGCGGGACCATCTTGAAGCAGCCGACGTGGATACATCCTCTTCTTCCGGCGACTCCAGACGAATGAAGGTTCCTTTAAGTGACGTCATCCAAGATGGCGTCCCTCGAATTCCGATTGGCTGATAGGATTCTATCAGCCAATCCGAATTAAGGTAGGAAAAATCTGATTGGCTGATTGAATCAGCCAATCAGATTCAAGTTCAATCGAATTGGCTGATCCAATCAGCCAATCAGATTGAGCTTGCATTCTATTGGCTGATCAGTACAGTCAATAGAATGCGAGCTCAATCTGATTGAATGATTGGATCAGCCAATCCGATTGAACTTGAATCTGATTGGCTGATTCAATCAGCCAATCAGATTTTTCCTACCTTAATTCCTATTGGCTGATAGAATCCTATCAGCCAATCGGAATTCGAGGGACGCCATCTTGGATGACGTCACTTAAAGGAACCTTCATTCGTCGTTAGTCCGTCGGTGAAGAAGGATGGCTCCGCGTCGGCTGCTTCAAGATGGTCCCGCTTCGCGCTGGATGGAAGAAGATAGAAGATGCTGCATGGATGAAGATGCTGCCGGTCCAGATGTCCTCTTCTTGCCGGATAGGATGAAGACTTTGGACCCTCTTCTGGACCTCTTCTTGCTGGATAGGATGAAGACTTCGGACCCTCTTCTGGACGGATCGGTGATACCCGGGGTGGTGAAGATAAGGTAGGGAGATCTTGAGAAACTTAGTGTTAGGTTTTTTAAGGGGTGTTTGGGTTAGATTAGGGGTATGTGGGTGGTGGGTTATAATGTTGGGGGGTATTGTATGTTTATTTAAATGCAAAAGAGCTGTTTTCTTTGGGGCATGCCCCGCAAAAGGCCCTTTTAAGGGCTGGTAAGGTAAAAGAGCTGTTAAATTTTTATTTTAGAATAGGGTAGGGCATTTTTTTATTTTGGGGGCTTTGTTATTTTTTTAGGGGGCTTAGAGTAGCTGTAATTAGTTTAAAATTCTTGTAATCTTTTTTTATTTTTTGTAATTTAGTGTTTGTTTTTTTTGTAATTTAGTTTAGTTGATTTAATTGTAGATAATTGTAGATAGTTTAGTTAATTAATTTATTGATAGTGTAGTGTTAGGTTTAATTGTAACTTAGGTTATGATTTATTTTACAGGTAATTTTGTAATTATTTTAACTAGGTAGATATTAAATAGTTATTAACTATTTAATAGCTATTGTACCTAGTTAAAATAAATACAAAGTTGCCTGTAAAATAAATATAAATCCTAAAATAGCTACAATATAATTATTCGTTATATTGTAGCTATATTAGGGTTTATTTTACAGGTAAGTATTTAGCTTTAAATAGGAATAATTTATTTAATAAGATTTAATTTATTTCGTAAGATAAAAATTATATTTAACTTAGGGGGGTGTTAGGGTTAGACTTAGCTTTAGGGGTTAATACATTTATTAGAGTAGCGGTGAGGTCCGGTCGGCAGATTAGGGGTTAATACTTGAAGTTAGGTGTCGGCAATGTTAGGGAGGGCAGATTAGGGGTTAATAAAATTTATTATAGGGTTTTTGAAGTGGGAGAGAGGCGGTTTAGGGGTTAATACATTTATTATAGTGGTGGCGAGGTCCGGTCGGCAGATTAGGGGTTAAGAAGTGTAGGTAAGGTAGCGGCGACGTTGGGGGGGGCAGATTAGGGGGTAATAAATATAATATAGGGGTCGGCAATATTAGGGGCAGCAGATTAGGGGTTCATAGGGATAATGTAGGTTGCGGTGGTGTACGGAGCGGCAGATTAGGGGTTAATAATAAAATGCAGGGGTCAGCGATAGTGGGGGCGGCTGATTAGGGGTTAATAAGTGTAAGGTTAGGGGTGTTTAGACTCAGGGTAAATGTTAGGGTGTTAGGTGCAGACTTAGGAAGTGTTTCCCCATAGCAAACAATGGGGCTGCGTTAGGAGCTGAACGCTGCTTTTTTGCAGGTGTTAGGTTTTTTTTTCAGCTCAAACTGCCCCATTGTTTCCTATGGGGATATCGTGCACGAGCACGTTTTTGAAGCTGGCCGTGTCCGTAAGCAACGCTGGTATGAGAGTTGAAGTGGTGGTAAATATGCCTGTACGCTCCCTTTTTGGAGCCTAACGCAGCCCTTCAGAGAACTCTCAATACCAGCATTGTTTAAAAGGTGCGGGGGGGGGGAAACACTCGTAGCTAACGCACCCCTTCTAATGCAAAACTCTAAATCTAGGGAATGCCTTTTATTCTATTTACTGTTCCGTGTTTTCCATTCTTTTTTTTCTCATTGATTATTAGTAAAACATTTGTTACTTATGCTGTAAAAGATTTAAATTATGGATTTGATCCCTCACTTCAGTAATTATTGGCTACTTATTTAACTAATTATGTTTTTTAAAGAAAATATAAAATGGGGGCAGACTTGACCAGACCCAGAACTATGGAGAGAAATAGGACTGTGAGGTACAACTTTTGTGGTGACAAAAGAGGGGTGTTTTTGTGTGAGTGCTTGCTTTTTAAGTTGGGTGGTCTTTTATATGGGTGGGGATGGGTGGTATGAGGTGCTGGGAGGGTGGCATAGATATAGGTGAAAGTTGCCAAAGCATGGTCATGGGCTTCTTGGGTACTGGGTTGTAGGTTCTGTGGAGTCTTTTGTGGTAATCGGTAATATGGGGGAGGCTAATTAAGGGTTAATAAGCTGAGAGTACAAGGAGTTAGGGGTCTAGCTAACATGGTAAGAGAAGATCACCATAAGAATATATAGATATGGGTTACTTTTAGTGGAGGTCTAGTACAGTAAGAAAGAACACAGTGAGGAAATCACAGTTAGGGTTAAAAAACTTGGGGTACAGTAGGTATATGATCTTCTAAGGGTTTTTGTGGTGGAAAATATTTGATAAGGGTTAACAGACATTGTGGTCAAGGGTTAATGTTTTAGTGAAGAATCATGAGTAAGGTGTATGGCAATAGGAATATCACAGGTAGAAATGCAAGGTTAGTATTTGGTCTTTTGGGATCTGAGGATCTTTCAATTTATTAAAATAATATTTTTATCTATTCTGTACACATGCCAGTGTTAATGTCCCAGAGGTCTGTCATACTTTATCCATTAGTCATTCCGACCAGCCATAAGGAACCACCATTATTTAGTAGACATAATATAGCAAAATAATTTGTGATAATGTTGTGACAATGGAACTAATATAAGATTTTTTTTTTATAAATTGACTTGATTAAAGGTATTAGTGATCTAATGTAAATGCATATTTTATAACTGTGAACTGAAAAGTTTTAAAGCAAGTAATGATAATGACTGCAGAGCAGTAGTGGAGCTTCATCTACCTTATACTGAAAGATAAGGGAAGACTTTGAGATGTACCTTAACAGATATGGCTGACATGAGTGCAGACGTGTTACATATGCACAATGTAAAGACAAATATCTGAAAGACATGCAAGCAAAAATGAGCTGTTGCTGGGTAGAAAACACAGGCTATTGAAAATATACTGCATGAAAGCACTTGTTTATTGCTCATTATTCATCTCTGAAGTAAATGCAACATTCCAGTGATTTATGTTATTTTTCTCAAAGAACTAAGTTAAACATTGCAGATAATTATTTCATTATCTGTAAATCTTTTCCGTAGCCCAGGACCTTTGGCAATGAGCAGTTAGGAAAAATCTTTCTCCCTTTCCCTAGAAGACAATGGTATAACTTAGACTGTGCCTGTTCCACAATGGTATGTCTTGCATTTGCAGAAAAAAATTATTACATTTAAAATAGTCATGAAACCATATGAATCTAATGTATTAAACGCATTAACCACTTGCTTTAGTGTCAAAATTGTGTATTCTCCTGAGCTGCCTATTAAGGAAAACAAGGAAAATCTGTAAATCCAGCTATTTTAATTTGTAGCATTCACAGGTTAAAGAACTTGATTTTTGACATCTATAGGAAGCAAGCAACAAGCACAATTTTAACACAAAATCAACATGTGTCAAAGAGACATGAAACACAATTTTTTTTTCTTTTGTGATTCAGATAGAGTGCACCATTTTAAACAACTTTATAACTTTATGTCTTTTATCTAATTTGCTTTGTTCCTATGGTATCCATTGTTTAAACAGTATACCTAAGTAGACCCAGGATCTGAGAGCTATCTGTAGATTGGTTGCTGCACATATGAGTCTTGCGATTCACTTGCCAATGTGTTTAGCTAGCTCCCAGTAGTGCATTGCCTCTCCTTCAATAAAGGATACCTAGAGAATGAAGAATAATTGATAACAGAAGTAAATTAGAAAGTTGTTTATAAACATATGGTCTATCTAAATAATGAAAAACATTTAGGGTTTTATGTAGCTTTAAGGGAAAATAATTTTTATATATACATCAGAAATTTAAAATTTTTCTGTTCCAACAACATAGCGCTTGAAAAGTCACTTGAATATTTTCTGTTTTATCAGCTGTGGCTGATTATGGACTGATATAAATGAGCTCCTGCACTGACTTTACAATCACTGTAGAATTCTGGAGGGCCAGTCTTATAAATTCCATGAAATGTACTCCAGTCTGTATGGGGACAGTAGGAAAAGAAATAAGAGTGTGACACAAAGTTTTTTTCATTATACATAATCAAACCTTTCATTGGGAATTCCTTTTGATGGTAATACATTTGTAAGTAAAAAGTGATGTTTAGAAAACACTGATAAAACAAACTCATAATTGGTGGTTACATAAAATCATACTGTGGATGTATCATAAATAGACCAGATTTAATTTTATTAAAAGACAATGTTTCGAGCAGTTGTACTAATATGAGAAACTAATATAAGATAAAATGTGACAATTCATGATTTGTTTAAGTTTTCCAGATGATTGTTACACGTCTTTGTGTAGAGACTTTTTTTTACTTGTATGGCATTTGGTATTATACAGTAATGTACATTATTTTGCCAGCTTGTTTAATGAGTATGTCCTTGTTGTGTCTGATTATTTTCTTTCTAACTTCACATTTGCAGTCAAAATATTAGCCCTTCGACTTTTAAAGAGTTTTAATTGAACTAGCTTTTTTTCGAAGGACTGTATTATTCAGTGATTCCCCCTATATTAACTTTTTAAATGAAGGGATAGTTTCATATTATACATTTTATAATTACACTAGAAAGCTATAAAGCCAACGCTTAACGTTTAAATACATACAAAGGATTGGGCCTTTTTGAAGTTAGTCTCTTCCAACCACAAAAGTTTCTGTAGCTAGTGTAGAAGCTTCAACAGTACATTAGCCAAGAGTCCATTTATTTTCATATCCTTTTAGTCACTCTAGTAGCACTTGGGCCATAGGTAATGTAACTAAGACCCTCCCCACTATCATATTCATCTGGCAGCCAAGAAAAAAACATTATGCTCTGTAATTATTCCTTGGTGGACAAAATTAGTTTTCCAAAATTCCACTGCAGCAATGGTTACCATTACTACAGGTTGCAAGTGGACCCACTAGTGCCACAGTATGGTCCTCTCCAGGGGCAATTTCAAAGGGTGATTTCACTTTCTCCTGGTGGGTGTTGGTATCTACTTCAGGACAGCATTCTGCTTATAGTCAGCACTCACAGGCTACTGATCCACCTCTGTCTAGATGCCCCATTCCTGGGGAGAGTTAGTAGTATGTCCAGTCTGCCACACAGAAAATACTTCCTCTCATAACAGAAGTACGGCTTCTGAGTTGGTGGAGTACCCGGAAGGTGGCCCACTAATGTTAAAGGTGGGGCCTTAGTTACTTAACTGGGTTTGGAGGCAAAGTCAGATGTGACAATAAATGCCCCTGTAAGGAGGTTGGGAAAGTAAGCTAGGTTATCAACTGCAATCCTGACAGCCTCTTCTGGGTTTGGAAACCTTCTGAACCATCCAGTCTTTAGCCTCTGGAGAGAAGAGTTGCCTGGCAGCCATCCATCCAAAGAGATATATATTACAAAAGGTTATGTTTAAAGTGTAAGATATTTTCATTTGGTTTTCCATATTACAAAACTAAATATATTGGGTCTCAGGAGCTCTCCCTGGAGTTAAGTTCCAAAATGGAGATGTTTTTTCCTTTAATTTATACTTTCCAGGTATGAAAGGGTTAATTTAAAGAATAGTTTAACATATGTGCTTGGGAGGAGTAGGCAAGCCACTGAAGAAGTAGAGAAAAACTCTATTATACTCATCAGGCCACTCCCACTTAGTGACGCAACCAGACCCATAATTTGTGTCTTTCATTGCAGACTTACATGCACAATTTCTTTTAAAGAGACATATCCTTTAAAGCTTGATATGGTTTTAAGAATTACTTTTTCAAATTTATTTTATCAGTTTAATATTTGATATTTTCATGATATTATAAGTCTATTCAGTTCTATTTAATAGAGTATATATACCTTTTTAGATATTGCATAGCTATAAAGGTTGCGCTCCTTTCACAAATGATTTTGTAGTCTAGAACCTGTAAAAATTTACATAATAGAGTGAGTCACATATTTATTAGAAGAGCAATAAGACTGTGATATTTTTTGTGTGCATTACGGTAGATTTAAGAAACATTTGTTAACCCCTTGGATGCCTGATGGGGCCTCATCAATTTGCTACTTAATCAATATAACCCCAGTAAATGTAGAACATTAAAGTTCTCTTTAACTCTTTTCCCTAAGCAGTATCACAAGAGATATGCATTCAGTTTGTCACAATTGCAAATTCATAACGAATATTTGGATACTTGTTTCATTTTAATGAAACGTCTATCCGAATGAATGCACCAACTAATTTAAAGAATAATGAACTTATATACTAATAAAATTCTTTAGTATATTTCTTATTCTTTAAATTAGGTGTAATGCTTACCTATAGCATGCTGGTTGCCACTCTAATCCACTTCTTCTTCTTCTACATACAGGGAGTGCAGAATTATTAGGCAAGTTGTATTTTTGAGGATTAATTTTATTATTGAACAACAACCATGTTCTCAATGAACCCAAAAAACTCATTAATATCAAAGCTGAATAGTTTTGGAAGTAGTTTTTAGTTTTTTTTTAGTTATAGCTATTTTAGGGGGATATCTGTGTGTGCAGATGACTATTACTGTGCATAATTATTAGGCAACTTAACAAAAAACAAATATATACCCATTTCAATTATTTATTTTTACCAGTGAAACCAATATAACATCTCAACATTCACAAATATATATTTCTGACATTCAAAAACAAAACAAAAACAAATCAGTGACCAATATAGCCACCTTTCTTTACAAGGACACTCAAAAGCCTGCCATCCATGGATTCTGTCAGTGTTTTGATCTGTTCACCATCAACATTGCGTGCAGCAGCAACCACAGCCTCCCAGACACTGTTCAGAGAGGTGTACTGTTTTCCCTCCTTGTAAATCTCACATTTGATGATGGACCACAAGTTCTCAATGGGGTTCAGATCAGGTGAACAAGGAGGCCATGTCATTAGATTTTCTTCTTTTATACCCTTTCTTGCCAGCCACGCTGTGGAGTACTTGGACGCGTGTGATGGAGCATTGTCCTGCATGAAAATCATGTTTTTCTTGAAGGATGCAGACTTCTTCCTGTACCACTGCTTGAAGAAGGTGTCTTCCAGAAACTGGCAGTAGGACTGGGAGTTGAGCTTGACTCCATCCTCAACCCGAAAAGGCCCCACAAGCTCATCTTTGATGATACCAGCCCAAACCAGTACTCCACCTCCACCTTGCTGGCGTCTGAGTCGGACTAGAGCTCTCTGCCCTTTACCAATCCAGCCACGGGCCCATCCATCTGGCCCATCAAGACTCACTCTCATTTCATCAGTCCATAAAACCTTAGAAAAATCAGTCTTGAGATATTTCTTGGCCCAGTCTTGACGTTTCAGCTTGTGTGTCTTGTTCAGTGGTGGTCGTCTTTCAGCCTTTCTTACCTTGGCCATGTCTCTGAGTATTGCACACCTTGTGCTTTTGGGCACTCCAGTGATGTTGCAGCTCTGAAATATGGCCAAACTGGTGGCAAGTGGCATCTTGGCAGCTGCACGCTTGACTTTTCTCAGTTCATGGGCAGTTTTTTTGCGCCTTGGTTTTTCCACACGCTTCTTGCGACCCTGTTGACTATTTTGAATGAAACGCTTGATTGTTCGATGATCACGCTTCAGAAGCTTTGCAATTTTAAGAGTGCTGCATCCCTCTGCAAGATATCTCACTATTTTTGACTTTTCTGAGCCTGTCAAGTCCTTCTTTTGACCCATTTTGCCAAAGGAAAGGAAGTTGCCTAATAATTATGCACACCTGATATAGGGTGTTGATGTCATTAGACCACACCCCTTCTCATTACAGAGATGCACATCACCTAATATGCTTAACTGGTAGTAGGCTTTCGAGCCTATACAGCTTGGAGTAAGACAACATGCATAAAGAGGATGATGTGGTCAAAATACTCATTTGCCTAATAATTCTGCACTCCCTGTAGGCTCCAGGGACGTGCTAATAGGAGTATTAGTGAGACGGATTTCAGAGCCTCCACTATAGGTATCTTACAGATGACACTGTGCCACCTGTAGCAAGATATAACTTACATTAACGAAAATGAATGTAAATGTTAACAAACTGAATACCACATTTTGCAGTTTATGAATATTCTGAAAAACTAATTTTTCAGGATATTTGTTTTGAATAATTCATCAGAAATGAATTATTCAGTGCGGCACATATCTACTTATATTAAATAACCCAAAGTGTAACCCACAATGCAAATTTGAGAGGTATGTATTGATGGATGCCTCAAACAAAATAATATCAGAGGCGGTATGTATAGTAGGAGACAGTAGCTTGTTGAACTTGTTGATCATAAAAGCGACTCAAGTGGTTGCTTTATGCTTTTATATAAAAAGATAAATTCCAGTAGGAGGAGCGTTTGTCTCCCCTACCTTCATAAGGACCATGTGTGTATTTCAGTTTTGGCAATGTTGTGCTAGCCACAAAATTGTTGCTGTGATGAAATTGTGCAAAATATTTTAATGTCGTATGTGAGGTAGAAGAATACATGAAAAAATAACAAAAATATAAAAAATTACATAAGACAAATAACACTATATATATATATATATATATATATATATATATATATATATACACAGTATATATCACTTAAGAACACACTTCTAAGATATGTACAAATTTGTTATGGAATTGCTTTCTTGTTAAGGTGTTTTGTCTTAATAAAATTGCACATGCTAGTTTTGGCTTTGTAAAATTCTCACACACTATTTTGTTCATAACTCTGCTTTGAAATGGATGCGCTTGAGAAGTTTTTAGATGAATTGAATTCACTGTTAATTATTTTTAGTTAGCGAGTCGAAGGAAACATTATACAGCTACATACCTTCTTTCAGAGGCATTGTTTTAACACATGGCAGTAATGCCTTGAACCAGCAAGCTACTGTGTTTGTTTTGAAATCAAATGTAGTACCAGCATAAGGATGCTTTTAAAACTGTTCTATTCATCAGCATTGCTTTAACACTACATAATATCAAATGGCTTGCATACACTTGAGAAGCTTGTGTTGCTAGAATTTAATAAGTAACTTGATATTTATATGTACCTCACTTCTAACCCAAGTCTTTCATTGTTTTCTAAAGAGAGATGCTGTACTCCTTAACTTAGCACATAGAACGGCAATTTTTTTTTATATATATAATTTTTGGGGGGTTATAATTCATTATAAAACAGACAAGAGTAAGGAATACAGAGAAATACAGTGAAATTACTTTAAAATATTCAACAAACAAGCTCAAATCAAAGGTGTCTAGGCTTGATAATAGTCATTGCTCCATTGTTTAATATATAGTAAACCTTGGTTGGTTTATTTTTATATTATAAAAATACATAAACATTATAACAAACTAATACTAAGGTGCTCTAAGGTTTTAATAAGGATCTCAAAACACTAAGCTGTAATCTTTTAGTAAGGACAGATCAAAGCAAAAAAAGGTACCTTGAGTTAGAAAGATAACGGATCCTATTATATAATAATTGGAGCAACACTTACACATGTTTAATTATCAATCCAAAATATAACAAAAACATCAATAATTATACAATCACTTAACTAAACTTAAATTGAGCACGCAGAAAAGAAATGGGGGAATAGGGTAGGTAAAGAGGACTAGGTTAAAGGGCCACTGTAAGTAAATATCTTCTATGCCTGTTACTAACTACCCCAAATACGCTTTTTATCAATAGCATTTCATTAACATATCTCTACCGTATGTCAGAAATCTTGTCTGCAAATGTAATTGTTTTCCAAAACCACTCCGTGGGTATCCTTTGCTCTGTACCAATCCGTTTACAATACCTATGTTTCAAAATGGCGCTTTAAACACAAAGTTATTGGTTTAAGTATTTTGAACATGCAGTGCTGAAAATAGTGGACAGGATAACGTGACATCATCGGCGAATAAAAGATATAACTTTTAGAACGTTATGAAACTTCGTTTTGGAGAAAATATAGGTCAGTAGGTTATAATTAATGTTTATTAACTTTAATATGTTAGTTGTTTAGCTTAAAAATTATAACAGAAAGTAATACTTTAAGAAATTAATTTCTCCTTTCATCACATTTCCCCCTGCACCACATACTCGAAGATAGCCACATATGGAAGGAAAATAAGGACATTAATTTAGGAAACTAAAAAAATTACTCCATCTCTGATAATTATTTTAGTATTTCATAACCAAATTATTTACTCTGTTTCATTTAAACAATCACTGTTGTTTGTGTATCTATGCACATAATGGTCCTCTAAGGCCAAGTCTAGTTTTTTCTTCAGGTGATGTTTCTTACTGTCAACCAATTAACAGCATAGCCATCCAGATCGCTGTTTTCTATGTGAGTGCTTCCTTATTTGCATCACACATGCACTAGGTTGAACTGTTTACTTGTATTGCTGTATTGCTAACGCTGCAATTACGTATACAGTGGGTGAGACCATTCTATACGTCACTACAGAAAACAAGAATGCAAGGGGGAGGAGACAAACCTAAAAACTGGAACATGTTCAAATATATTTTATCATCATAACATACAATTTAAAAAAAAAGATAGCGGATTGCCGCACTCACACAGGATAGAATGGTAAGTTCACGTCATGTGAAATTTACTATCACTTTAAAGGCACTTTACTACTGAAAGTAAAAAACATTAAACAGGACTTAAACAATGACACTTTTTACTTTGGTCTATACTCGTGCCCAGTTACTTAAACAAACATCAGTCATGTGTACAATGATTTTGATAACCACATTGCCATAGCAAATGTTGTTTATAAATAAAAGCTTACCTGTTATAAACAATTATATTCTAAAGTATGCAATATGTAGGTAGGAATTAAGGAGTTGATCATAATCTTATAGAAAGTGTATCTAATGTATTTAATGATTTATCCACAAAAAAATCCTACATAATTTCATGGTGGATTTAGCAGAAAAACATCAAATAAACATTAAATAAACTTTTCTATGGGATCGTGATGTGTCCTGAATTTTCAATGTATTTTAATTTCCCATATTTTCTTATGTTTTTTTATTTAAAATAATATTTATTGAGGCTTAAACCAGCCAAATAAAAATCAGTATAGTGCAAAGACACCTACAACAATCAAAGGTCATGTAAACTAATATGTAAATTAAGCAAAATTACAAAACTTCCTGTTTTGCAAAAACACTCATAACCCATTCCACATTTTTTAAGCTGTTTAGACATGTCTTAGTGTAATAAATTGGTATGTAAAAAATAATAGTAAGAATAATTATGCTGATTACACAATATGATACAATACTCTGAGCACTACATTTCTTTTGTTTGTTTAATACATTTTATTTCTTATTCCATATAAATCTACTTTTTTTGTTAACTTGCATAATAACTTAGCATAACAATAATCATTAATTCATGCATTATATTATATGTTTATTGATACTTTTAAATATAATACGTGATTATTTTTTTAAATAGTGAAAGAATAAAAAACAATATAAAAAATCACTTTACTATGAAAAAGAGGGTCAGTGGAATGGTTTCCATTTCTGGAGATAATTTCTGCTCATTAAAAAAGAAGTGGGAGACGTATGTGGAGTTTTCCTAATTGTTATGTGGTTTTCAAGTGTTTTCACACTGCTGAAAATGGATAGGAAAGTAAAAATTAAACTTCATGATTCAGATAGAGCATGCAATTTTAAGACACTTTTAAATTCACTTCTATTTTCACATGTGCTTTGTTCTCTTAGTATCCCTTGTTAAAAATGAATACGCACATATCATACACTAGTGGGAGCTGCTGCTAATTGGTGCCTGCACACATTTGTCTCTTGTGATTGGCTGACTAGATGCATTCAGCTAGTTGCTAGTAGTGCAATGTTGTTCCTTCAGCAAAGGATAACAAGAGAATGAAGCAAATTTAATAATAGAAGTACATTGGAAAGTTGTTTAAAGTTGTATGTTGTATCTGAATCATAAAAGAACATTTTTGGGTTTACTATCCCTTTAACTAAACCGATATTTTTCATTGAGACTGGTCAACTGCATTTTAATACATCAAAAAAACATTTTTTTTTTTTTTTAATAATTTTTGTATTTCTTTTTTTTTAACAACAGCATTGACCTCTTAAAAAATATTTGAATCTGTTTTGAATGGCAAATCATGGCTGTTCACATAGTTAATGATTTTTTGCATGTCTAACATTTTAATCACTCCGACTTTTCCATGATCCCTAAGTTATAAATATGGCCAAGAGAAAGGAGAAAGGTATAAAAGTAGGAAAGATAAAGCAGGGTAAGTGAAGTGCAAACTGATACTGCTGCCAACTGTACTGAAGTGACAAGGCCAGGTCTGGTGAACACTCACCATCATAAAATAAATTAAATTATCAGGTAATAATATATATCTTTTTTGTTTGATAAGATGAAGATGGTGACATCTTGTGGGGTTCTATACCCAAGCTGTGAAGTCCACAAGACTACCATGAAATAGGGCAGGAAAAAAAATGATTAAAGCAGTAAAGACACTAAACAGGCAGAACATTCCTACCAAGGTAGTTTCAGAAGATGCAAAATGGTAAAATTTGGTAAAGGTATGTTAGGATAACCTACAGTAGTAGCTGCCTTACAAATCTGTTCAGTGAACGCTTCATTCCCAAAAGTTCAACTGCAAATGCTCAATAGAATGACCAGTAATTTGTTCTTGGGGAGACTTCCAAGTATGCCTTTTGAATCAAAGCTTTCAGCTAAGCGGCCAAGGTAATTGCTATAGATTTGTGTCCTTTGTGGGCACTAGAAAAATGAATCAACAAGGATGAAGAATTTCTAAATTCTTTTGTGACTTCAATATTAAATTTCAATGCCTTAACTATATCCATTTTAGGAAGCAATTTCTCTTTGGCATGATTAGGAGTTGGACAGAAAGATGGAATCACAATTTCTTAATTGGTTCTCAAAACCGTTTTATCCTGATTAAAAAGCAGGTAGGGAAAATCACAATAAAGAGCAGAACGTTCTGACACCCTTCTAGCTGAGGAAATGACCAATACAAATAGAAGTTTTCATGACAGAACACTCAAAACCAAATCAAAGTTCCACAAAGATGAAGCAGGCCTGATAACTGGTCTTACCCTGATAAAAGTTTAAACAAATGCTTGAATTTCAGGTAGTCTTGAAATCTTCTTGTGACAAAAGACTGAAAGGACAGAAAACTGGCCTTTAAGAAAACTGTCTGATAAACCCTTATGCAGACCATCCTGCATAAATTGAAGAATTAGAGGAACACTAACATCAGGAAAGGAATACTTGCCAGACTTTGTGGTAAATGTGTCATATAACATGTCTATGAAAAACCTCTCCAAATCAAGATTATGCATTCAGAAGCCATGCCATCAAATTGAGACATTTGATGGAAGAAGAGACTCTTCAACCTACGGGTACTCCAAATGGCATCCCAACCTGACAGGCTGAAATCTGTGGTGATTACCATCCAAGCTAGATGAAGAAAGGAGGCCCCCTAGATCAGAGATTGTTGAGTTTTCCACCAAGCTAGAGATTGTCTTCTATAGAAACCTAAAGAGAACTTCTTAGACAGTTTTTTTTTAATTTCTGTTCCATTGTTGCAACATTCTTAGCTGCAAACAAAATAAATATAATATGGCAAAATGTACAGCTACTTATGCCACTACCATGAGACCAAACACTTCCATGCATTGAAGCACTGTACAAAGATGAGATTTTTGGAGAAGGGCACATGCCTTCTGTGATTTTTCTGCATTGATATGAGAGAGATAGTCTCTTTGATTCAGAATCGATGATGAAACCCTGGATTGAGGTAGTAGACAGCTCTTCAGGAGGTTGATTTTATAACCATGGTTATGAAGGAACTGAAGAACTTTGTAAGTCCCTGAGCCATCTGGGGGATGGAAGCCTGTACCAGAATGTCATTTAGGTAAATGGCTATTGCATTTCCCAGAGCTCTCACTATCGACAAAATAGCTCTGATAACTTTTGTGAAAATTCTTGATGTTGTTGCTAAACTGAAAAGGAGCCCCACAAATTAGTAATGCTTGTTTAAACAGGGAAATCTGAGGAATTTTGTATGATTCCTGATTATAGGGATATGTCAATAGGCATCTTTTAAGTCTTCACTTAAAAGGAAATATAGTGCATATTGTCTCCTGTTGGAACTTTCAGAAATGTGTATGGAGATCCAAAATGGGCCTTAAAATCCCTTCTTTCTTTTAAAATGGAGGTTTGATTAGAGCCCTTGATTCTGTTCCTCTAAGGGGACTGGAGTAATCACTCCTAAAGCTTCTAGGTCTGTTACACGGGTCAAGAAAGCTATGGCCTTTAAAGAATCTATGGGTATATGAGACAGGAAGAATCTTCCTCAAACAGGGTGAGACCAAAAGTCTAAACAGAGCCCTTGGGAAATTATGTTCAGTACTTAAATGGTTTTTCCAAAGCCACTAGAACTGAGTCTTGTTTTTGGGGGTTGCACCTTTAGATTTGGAGGAAGGGGCAGTCTTTGGAATCAGGCTTCTACTTGGACTTGGTGGTGTATGACTTTTTTGTTCTTAAATTTAAATTTTAAATTGTATTTAAAGAGACAGTCAAGTCCAAAAAAAACTTTAATTTTTCAAATAGGGCATGTAATTTTAAACAACTTTCCAATATACTTTTATCAACAATTTTGCTTTGTTCTCTTAGTATTCTAGTTGAAAGCTAACCTAGGGAGGCACATATGATAATTTATAAGCCCTTGAAGGCCGCCTCTATTTTATTTACTTTTCACAGCAGGGGAGAGCAAGCTCATGTAGGCCATATAGATAGCATTGTGATCACGCCCGTGGCTAGTGGCAGACACTGCACTAATTGGCTAAAATGCAAGTCAATAGATAATAACTAAAAGTCATGTGATTAGGGGCGGTCAGAAGATGCTTAGATACAAGTTAGTCACAGAAGTAAAAAGTGTATTAATATAACTGTGTTGGTTTTGCAAAACTGGGGAATGGGTAATAAAGGGATGATCTATATTTTTAAACAAAAATTCTGGTGTTGACTGTCCCTTTAAATTGTATCTGTGAGCCCAACAACCAAATAAGCCTGATTTATGACCTAAATACCCACAAAAAGCTTGGAATTGATGCAGATGGCGTGAGGAGTGCCCGGGCAATAGATATGTAGTGAGTAATAGACGTCTCATCAGTCGACAACATATATATATCGACAAGTACCGCTACACAAGGCCAAACTACGCCATACTTGACAGACCGCACAAACGGCGAGAGCTTCAATAGCGGAGCACAAAGGCGGTTAATGATCCCATTACCAATAGACATCCTATCGACAGGAGTTGATCACATTACAGCGCACGGATGCCCTGAACAAGCAAGTATCTTAAAATATAGAATATAAACGGCGCAAATGTCGCCATAACGGACACTTAAGGGGAATATCCTTATAACTGATACACTGTCTCTCTGGGATTCGCAGATGTACAATAGTAAGCAGATTGAACATAAACCTACAAAGTGAGGGATATATCTTTCTTACCGATAAGACTAGGATACTAGGCCGTTATGATACTGAGCACCACAATAATAGGCCTCAAACATAATGTTTACATAGTAACGGACTGTTAGAATTGGGGATGTCTTTAATCTTGTTTTGCTAAATGATACACAGTTGGAACAGGATATACCAAAATCACACTCTTCGCAAAGTGTCTTGAGTGAATAACTCCTATAACGGTATGATGTTGTTTTATCTATAAGCAAAAAGAAACACTACATAGAACTCAATTAAAGGTCAATCATACTCAGTTTATAATCTATATTCTCAGTTCACAGAATTGTACATAAACTGCAAAGTACACAATATTCCAGATATGGCATCCAGACGCCCTCCTAAATCAGACAAATCCGTTAAAGGCACTAATACCCCAACTCCTAAACTACATAACTTCTTTAAAACTAATGAAACCACTTTAGGAGAATCAAGAGGAGATGAGGATGCTATAAAAGAAGTTACAGATTCCGCACTGGATGCAGATGCCCAGGCTCCACTGACAACAGCAGATTTAAATTATCTACTCTCTAAGGAGGATTTCACTGCCTTAATCATCCAAGTGAGCCAGATAATTAAATCAAGCCTTGCAAAGGTTAAAAGGGATATAAACGAAATTAGCAGCAGGATAGAACTTCTGGAAGAAGATGCAGAACAAACCAATAAATACTTAGACAGAAAGTATAAGCTGTGCTTCTCAATCCTAATTACATAGAAATATAAAAATATAAAATATGCTGAAACCAATTAAACAAATAAATAGCAAGAAAGGTTGTAACATCAAAATGTTATAACATCATAAGATTGTTTCGTGATGATTGTGTAAATCAATGGCAAATCAATAAATATAATATAATATAAGACACAACCTGTGTGTTGAAAGGCAGTAGTTCAAAGAAACAATGTCCCAGCTGTAGATACAGATGGTTCTTTGTGGATGTGATGATACTTCAGGTCAATATTTCAAAAAAGAGTAAATTCTAAGGCCTAGATTTAGAGTTCGGCGGTAGCCGTCAAAACCAGCGTTAGAGGCTCCTAACGCTGGTTTTGGCCGCCCGCTGGTATTTGGAGTCAGTGATTAAAGGGTCTAACGCTCACTTTACAGCCGCGACTTTTCCATACCGCAGATCCCCCTACGCCATTTGCGTAGCCTATCTTTTCAATGGGATCTTTCTAACGCTGGTATTTAGAGTCGTTTCTGCAGTGAGCGTTAGAGCTCTAACGACAAGATTCCAGCCGCCTGAAAAAAGCAGGAGTTAAGAGCTTTCTGGCTAACGCCGGTTTATAAAGCTCTTAACTACTGTACCCTAAAGTACACTAACACCCATAAACTACCTATGTACCCCTAAACCGAGGTCCCCCCACATCGCCGCCACTCGATTAAAATTTTTAACCCCTAATCTGCCGACCGCCACCTACGTTATACTTATGTACCCCTAATCTGCTGCCCCTAACCCCGCCGACCCCTATATTATATTTATTAACCCCTAACTTGCCCCCCACAACGTCGCCGCAAGCTACTTAAAATAATTAACCCCTAATCTTCCGACCGCAAATCGCCGCCACCTACGTTATCCCTATGTACCCCTAATCTGCTGCCCCTAACATCGCCGACCCCTATGTTATATTTATTAACCCCTAATCTGCCCCCCACAACGTCGCCGACACCTACCTACACTTATTAACCCCTAATCTGCCGAGCGGACCTGAGCGCTACTATAATAAAGTTATTAACCCCTAATCCGCCTCACTAACCCTATCATAAATAGTATTAACCCCTAATCTGCCCTCCCTAACATCGCCGACACCTACCTTCAATTATTAACCCCTAATCTGCCGACCGGAGCTCACCGCTATTCTAATAAATGTATTAACCCCTAAAGCTAAGTCTAACCCTAACACTAACACCCCCCTAAGTTAAATATAATTTTTATCTAACGAAATAAATTAACTCTTATTAAATAAATGATTCCTATTTAAAGCTAAATACTTACCTGTAAAATAAATCCTAATATAGCTACAATATAAATTACATTTATATTATAGCTATTTTAGGATTAATATTTATTTTACAGGTAACTTTGTATTTATTTTAACCAGGTACAATAGCTATTAAATAGTTAAGAACTATTTAATAGTTACCTAGTTAAAATAATTACAAATTTACCTGTAAAATAAATCCTAACCTAAGATATAATTAAACCTAACACTACCCTATCAATAAAATAATTAAATAAACTACCTACAATTACCTACAATTAACCTAACACTACACTATCAATAAATTAATTAAACACAATTGCTACAAATAAATACAATTAAATAAACTATCTAAAGTACAAAAAATAAAAAAGAACTAAGTTACAGAAAATAAAAAAATATTTACAAACATAAGAAAAATATTACAACAATTTTAAACTAATTACACCTACTCTAAGCCCCCTAATAAAATAACAAAGACCCCCAAAATAAAAAATTCCCTACCCTATTCTAAAATACAAATATTACAAGCTCTTTTACCTTACCAGCCCTGAACAGGGCCCTTTGCGGGGCATGCCCCAAGAATTTCAGCTCTTTTGCCTGTAAAAAAAAACATACAATACCCCCCCCCAACATTACAACCCACCACCCACATACCCCTAATCTAACCCAAACCCCCCTTAAATAAACCTAACACTAAGCCCCTGAAGATCTTCCTACCTTGTCTTCACCATCTAGGTATCACCGATCCGTCCTGGCTCCAAGATCTTCATCCAACCCAAGCGGGGGTTGGCGATCCATAATCCGGTGCTCCAAAGTCTTCCTCCTATCCGGCAAGAAGAGGACATCCGGACCGGCAAACATCTTCTCCAAGCGGCATCTTCTATGTTCTTCCATCCGATGACGACCGGCTCCATCTTGAAGACCTCCAGCGCGGATCCATCCTCTTCTTCCGACGACTAGACGACGAATGACGGTTCCTTTAAGGGACGTCATCCAAGATGGCGTCCCTCGAATTCCGATTGGCTGATAGGATTCTATCAGCCAATCGGAATTAAGGTAGGAATATTCTGATTGGCTGATGGAATCAGCCAATCAGAATCAAGTTCAATCCGATTGGCTGATCCAATCAGCCAATCAGATTGAGCTCGCATTCTATTGGCTGATCGGAACAGCCAATAGAATGCGAGCTCAATCTGATTGGCTGATTGGATCAGCCAATCGGATTGAACTTGATTCTGATTGGCTGATTCCATCAGCCAATCAGAATATTCCTACCTTAATTCCGATTGGCTGATAGAATCCTATCAGCCAATCGGAATTCGAGGGACGCCATCTTGGATGACGTCCCTTAAAGGAACCGTCATTCGTCGTCTAGTCGTCGGAAGAAGAGGATGGATCCGCGCTGGAGGTCTTCAAGATGGAGCCGGTCGTCATCGGATGGAAGAACATAGAAGATGCCGCTTGGAGAAGATGTTTGCCGGTCCGGATGTCCTCTTCTTGCCGGATAGGAGGAAGACTTTGGAGCACCGGATTATGGATCGCCAACCCCCGCTTGGGTTGGATGAAGATCTTGGAGCCAGGACGGATCGGTGATACCTGGATGGTGAAGACAAGGTAGGAAGATCTTCAGGGGATTAGTGTTAGGTTTATTTAAGGGGGTTTGGGTTAGATTAGGGGTATGTGGGTGGTGGGTTGTAATGTTGGGGGGGGGGTATTGTATGTTTTTTTTTACAGGCAAAAGAGCTGAAATTCTTGGGGCATGCCCCGCAAAGGGCCCTGTTCAGGGCTGGTAAGGTAAAAGAGCTTGTAATATTTGTATTTTAGAATAGGGTAGGGAATTTTTTATTTTGGGGGTCTTTGTTATTTTATTAGGGGGCTTAGAGTAGGTGTAATTAGTTTAAAATTGTTGTAATATTTTTCTTATGTTTGTAAATATTTTTTTATTTTCTGTAACTTAGTTCTTTTTTATTTTTTGTACTTTAGATAGTTTATTTAATTGTATTTATTTGTAGCAATTGTGTTTAATTAATTTATTGATAGTGTAGTGTTAGGTTAATTGTAGGTAATTGTAGGTAGTTTATTTAATTATTTTATTGATAGGGTAGTGTTAGGTTTAATTATATCTTAGGTTAGGATTTATTTTACAGGTAAATTTGTAATTATTTTAACTAGGTAACTATTAAATAGTTCTTAACTATTTAATAGCTATTGTACCTGGTTAAAATAAATAAAAAGTTACCTGTAAAATAAATATTAATCCTAAAATAGCTATAATATAAATGTAATTTATATTGTAGCTATATTAGGATTTATTTTACAGGTAAGTATTTAGCTTTAAATAGGAATCATTTATTTAATAAGAGTTAATTTATTTCGTTAGATAAAAATTATATTTAACTTAGGGGGGTGTTAGTGTTAGGGTTAGACTTAGCTTTAGGGGTTAATACATTTATTAGAATAGCGGTGAGCTCCGGTCGGCAGATTAGGGGTTAATAATTGAAGGTAGGTGTCGGCGATGTTAGGGAGGGCAGATTAGGGGTTAATACTATTTATGATAGGGTTAGTGAGGCGGATTAGGGGTTAATAACTTTATTATAGTAGCGCTCAGGTCCGCTCGGCAGATTAGGGGTTAATAAGTGTAGGTAGGTGTCGGCGACGTTGTGGGGGGCAGATTAGGGGTTAATAAATATAACATAGGGGTCGGCGATGTTAGGGCAGCAGATTAGGGGTACATAGGGATAACGTAGGTGGCGGCGGTTTACGGAGCGGCAGATTAGGGGTTAAAAGTGTAATGCAGGGGTCAGCGATAGCGGGGGCGGCAGATTAGGGGTTAATAAGTGTAAGGCTAGGGGTGTTTAGACTCGGGGTACATGTTAGAGTGTTAGGTGCAGACGTAGGAAGTGTTTCCCCATAGGAAACAATGGGGCTGCGTTAGGAGCTGAACGCTGCTTTTTTGCAGGTGTTAGGTTTTTTTTCAGCTCAAACAGCCCCATTGTTTCCTATGGGAGAATCGTGCACGAGCACGTTTTTGAGGCCGGCCGCGTCCGTAAGCAACTCTGGTATCGAGAGTTGCATTTGCGCTAAATATGCTCTACGCTCCTTTTTTGGAGCCTAACGCAGCATTTGTTTGAACTCTCGATACCAGAGTTAAATTTATGGTGCGGCCAGAAAAAAACCCGCGGAGCGTTAACAGCCCTTTTACCGCCAAACTCCAAATCTAGCCGTAAGTGATTCCTAAAGTGGAATTATCAACACAGCGCTGTTGATGGATGCTGCTCTGTTAATGGTGAAAGGAGTGTGATCCTCGTCCCAGATATACTGAAAGGATATAGAGATATTAAAGCTGGACAAAGCATATATCTAGCTAATAAGCTATAGTACATGTCCAAAAAACCTGCTAACATGTAGACATAATTATTGCAGTAAGTATAAGAGGGGGACACTTATAAAACACACCATATCTGGTTTTCATCTTAAAAAATATTCAGCATCCCCATAAAGCTAGTATGAATGATAATTGAAAAGGTTATAAAAATAAAAATAAATTATCCCAACATAATCCAATAACCCAGAACAGCAAATAAGCTGTCAAAATCACAGGAGAGGAGAGATGTTTTGATATAGATGCTGTGTCTCTAATGCAGAGCTTTCCAAACTTTTCGTGTTGGTGACACACTTTTCAAATATATATCATTTTGCCACACAGTAATTCAGTTGTACTAACAAACAGGAGGTTAAACTAACTTGTTTTAAGAGATACAGACACATACATACAGTGGGGAAAAAAAGTATTTAGTCAGCCACCAATTGTGCAAGTTCTCCCACTTAAGAAGATGGGAGAGGCCTGTAATTTTCATCATAGGTATACCTCAACTATGAGAGACAAAATGTGGAAACAAATCCAGACAATCACATTGTCTGATTTGGAAAGAATTTATTTGCAAATTATGGTGGAATATAAGTATTTGGTCAATATCAAAAGTTAATCTCAATACTTTGTTATATATCCTTTGTTGGCAATGACAGAGGTCAAACATTTTCTGTAAGTCTTCACAAGGTTGTCACACACTGTTGCTGGTATGTTGGCCCATTCCTGCATGCAGATCGCCTCTAGAGCAGTGATGTTTTGGGGCTGTTGCTGGGCAACACAGACTTTCAACTCCCTCCAAAGGTTTTCTATGGGGTTGAGATCTGGAGACTGGCTAGGCCACTCCAGGCCACTCCTTCGTTGCCCAGGCGGTGTGTTTGGGATCATTGTCATGCTGAAAGACCCAGCCATCTTCAATGCCCTTGCTGATGGAAGGAGGTTTGCACTCAAAATCTCATGATACATGGCCCAATTCATTCTTTCATGTACATGGATCAGTCGTCCTGTTCCCTTTGCAGAGAAACAGCCCCAAAGCATGATGTTGCCACCCCCATTCTTCACAGTAGGTATGGTTTTCTCTCTCCTCCAAACAAGACAAGTTGTGTTTCTACCAAACAGTACTTTGGTTTCATCTGACCATATGACATTCTCCCAATCCACTTCTAGATCATCCAAATGCTCTCTAGCATACTTCAGACGGGCCCTGACATGTACTGGCTTAAGCAAGGGTCACGTCTGGCACTGCAGGATCTGAGTCCCTGGCGGCGTAGTGTGTTACTGATGGTAGCCTTTGTTATGTTGGTCCCAGCTCTCTGCAGGTCATTCACAAGGTCCCCCCATGTGGTTCTAGGATGTTTGCTCACCGTTCTTGTGATCATTTTGACCCCACGGGTTGGGATCTTGCGTGGAGCCCCAGATCGAGGGAGATTATCAGTGGTCTTGTATGTCTTCCATTTTCTAATTATTGCTCCCACAGTTGATTTCCCACCAAGCTGCTTGCCTATTCCAGATTCAGTCTTCCCAGCCTGGTGCAGGTCTACAATTTTGTTTCTGGTGTCTTTCGACAGCTCTTTGGTCTTTACCATAGTGGAGTTTGGAGTGTGACTGTTTGAGGTTGTGGACAGATGTCTTTTATACTGATAACAAGTTTAAACAGGTGCCATTTAAACAGGTAATGAGTGGAGGACAGAGGAGCCTCTTAAAGAAGAAGATACAGGTCTGTAAGAGCCAGAAATCTTGCTTGTTTGTAGGTGACCAAATACTTATTTTCCACCATAATTTGCAAATAAATTCATTCCAAATCAGAAAATGTGATTGTCTGGATTTGTTTCCACATTTTGTCTCTCATAGTTGAGGTATACCTATGATGAAAATTACAGGCCTCTCTCATCTTTTTAAGTGGGAGAACTTGCATAATTTGTGGCTGACTAAATACTTTTTTGCCCCACTGTAAATTATATACAATAACAAAATGTATTTACAAGTAACAGTATGTATGTGCAAGAATTAAAAAAAAGTTTAATAACACCAATAGCTACTTACTATTTTAATGGGCTGTATAAGGTTGATGGGATGAACACAGTTTCTGAATATTTGGTGGAATATTAGATAAAGACACTCGCATTTCATCATCAAACATTTTTAAGCTTCTACTTCCTATCCATATATCAAGAGCAGGAGTAGCAATGCACTTCTGGGATCTAGCTGCAGAAAAAAAAACACTTTGACTTCTGACTTCAGCTAAGCGTTTAAGATGCCTCCCTCAGAGCTCTGCGAGTTGCACTGACTACTGCCCGTACTACAAACACACTGCTATCCCACTCACTGACTACACATATAGTCACAAGCCGATTGAGGAGACTACACATTCAGTCGAGAGCCAATGTGCCGCCAAAGCCACCAATGGGAATAGTTTCAGTTCCTACTGATCTGTGCCAATAAGTTAAGATGATCTGTGACCCACTAGGTATCAATCACAAGTCAACCATGTGATATGCGTAGCAAGCAGGAGGAGAAAACAAAAAAAATGTTAAACATTTTTTAAATTAAAAAAACTTTGTGCTGAAGCAGGGACACACCTACACACTGCTGCCGACACACTAATGTGTCACGACACACAGTTTGGAAAGCACTGCTCTAATTAAATAATTGGCAAATAGAAAGAAACGTCCAAAAAAGTGTGTAATAGACATGCAGCAACTACCAAGACCTAAAATAATAGAGGAAATAGGGGTTGCTAGTGATATAATGCGATGTAATATGTCTATATAGTACAATACAACATGTCTGGGTCCACACGGGAGGTCCACTGCTCCTATGTTTTCTTGAATTAAAACACTAAGAGGTGGGCATCTTTTACATAGGTTCCTTTGCCTTAGTTAGATGCCATGTGGTCGGCCCATTTCCAATAATGGACACAAACATGTTGCATCGTACTATATAGACATATTACATCACATTATATCACTAGCAAACACCTATTTCCTGAACTATTTTAGGTCTTGGTAGTTGCTGCATGTCCATTAGACACTTTTTTGGACATTTCTTTTTTTTTGCCAATTATTTCATTAGAGACAAAGTATCTATATCAAAATATCTCTCATCTTCTGTGATTTTGACAGCTTATTTGCTGTTCTGGGTTATTGGATTATGTTGGGATAATTTAGTTTTATTTCTATAACCTTTTTAATTATCATTCATACTAGCTTTAAGGGGATGCTGAATGTTTTTTAAGATGAAAACCAGATATGGCATGTTTTATAAGTGCCCCCCTCTTATACTTACTGCAATAATTATGTCTACATGTCAGCAGGTTTTTTGGACATGTACTATAGCTTACTAGCTAGATATATGCTTTGTCCAGCTTTAATATCTCTATATCCTTCTGTCATTTACATTGTAACATATTAATGTTCGCATTAATGATAGGATTCTATCAGCCAATCGGAATTAAGGTAGGAAAAATCCTATTGGCTGATTGGATCAGCCAATAGGATTGAAATTCAATCCTATTGACTGATCCAATCAGCCAATAGGATTGAGCTCGCATTCTATTGGCTGTTCCAATCAGTCAATAGAATGCGATCTCAATCCTATTGGCTGATTGAATCAGCCAATAGGATTTTCCCTATCTTAATTCCAATTGACTGATAGAATCCTATCAGCCAATCGGAATTCAAGGGGCATCATCTTGGATGATGTCATTTAAAGGAACCTTCATTTGTCGGGAGTCATCGGAAGAAGAGGATACTCCACGTCGGCTGGGTTCAAGATGGACCCGCTCCGGATGAATGAAGATAGAAGATGCCGCCTGGATGAAGCCTTCTGCCCATCTGGAGGTCCTCTTCTGCCCGGATCGGATGAAGACTTCTGCCCCTCTGGAGGACCACTTGTGCCCGGCTGGGTGAAGATGGCTCAAGGTAGGGTGATCTTCAAGGGGGTAGTGTTTTTATTATTTTGGGGGGCTTTTTATTTTGTTAGGGGGATTAGAGTAGGTGTAATTAGTTTAAAATTCTTGTAATCATTTTATTGTTTTTTGTAATTTAGTGGGTTTTTTTTGTACTTTAGTTTATTTAATTTAATTGTATTTAATTGTAGGTAATTTAGTAAATTAATTTAATGATAGTGTAGTGTTAGGTGTTATTGTAACTTAGGTTAGGTTTTATTTTACAGGTAAATTTGTACTTATTTTAACTAGGTAGTTATTAAATAGTTAATAACTATTTAATAAATATTCTACCTAGTTAAAATACATACAAAGTTGACTGTAAAATAAATATAAACCCTAAGCTAGCTACAATGTAACTATTAGTTATATTGTAGCTAGCTTAGGGTTTATTTTATAGGTAAGTATTTAGTTTTAAATAGGATTAATTTATTTAATTGTAGTAATTAAATTTCGTTTTATTTAAATTATATTTAAGTTAGGGGGGTGTTAGGGTTAGACTTAGGTTTAGGGGTTAATAAATTTAATATAATAGCGGCGACGATGGGGGCTGCAGATTAGGGGTTAATAAATGTAGATAGGTGTTGGTGATGTTAGATTAGGGGTTAAAATTTTTATTAAAGTGTTTACAATGTCGGGGGGGTTAATACGTAGTTTATGGGTGTTAGTGTACATTTTAGCACTTTAGTTAAGAGTTTTATGTTACGGCGTTAGCCCATAAAACTCTTAACTACTGACTTTTAAATGCGGTATCAGTCTTGACAGGAGAGGCTGTGCCGCTCACTTCTTCCAAGACTCGTAATACCGGCGTTGGGCAAGTCCCATTAAAAAGATAGGATATGCAATTTACGTAAGGGGATTTGCGGTAAGCTCGAGTCGCATAAGAAAAGTGAACGGTACACCCTCTCCTGCCAGACTCCTAATACCAGCGGGCATTAAAAAGCAGCGTTGGGACCTCTCAATGCTGCTTTTTAACCCTTACGCAAGACTCGTAATCTAGCCGATAGGTTGTTAAGCCACACTACTGTGTGGCAAGTACCCCCCCCTCCTGTTGTTCAGCTTAGGACTCTCATGTGTGGGGGATTTCTTGCCGTACACCTGCTGTATAAAATGTTTTTGAATGTTAATATAAAAGTTGTTGTTTAAATTTAGATATCCTACTGGTATTATGAAGGCCTATCTTCCCTCCTCTTCTTATTCCTCCTTATCTTTTCTCTCTTTCCCTTTCTGCAATGGGTAGACCATCATGAGACGTTTGACAGATAGAACCAAAATGAGTATGTATGAATTTATTATGTACAAATGGCTGTTAGCCATATCGATAAAACCTCACACCCTCTCCAGTAACTATGGATAACAATCAGATAACATTAATCTCCCAGAACACTCAAGGCTTAAATTCGCCAACTAAAAGGGCAGTAGCTTTGTCATGTTTTAAAAAGATGTCAGAAGGTATAGTTTTTGTCCAGGAGGCACACTTTCCTAGAGATAGTATGACTCAATTTCACAATAGGGAATTCCCAACAGGGTATTTTGCATCCCACACAAAAAAGAAAAATGTAGTGGGAATTTTACTTAGTAGAACGACCCCATTTCAATTATAACATAAAGTAGAAGACACTGAGGGCAGAGGGATTATATTCAGGCCCAGACTGGCCATAGGGCATACAGGGCAAATGCCAGGTGGGCAGGGCTCTTATGTGGGCCTTGCTGCTATATAGAGGACCCACCCTCTCTTTATATGGGTAACAATAGAAAACCTGTTACAGTCTTCCTGCAGAAAATGCATTTTCTGTTTGGCGGTTAAGCAGAGGTGCTACAGAATGAGAGTTTTGGTCTATTATGGCTACCTAGCTGACAGAAGTCTAACTGATGTGGGCTGCTCTGCCTTTAAATGCCCGAGCTTATTTTTGTTCCCAGTCCGGTCCTGATTATATTAGTGGCAAGTTACATCACATGCTCATCACATTAGTTAATGTATATGCACCAAGCAAAAATCAGTCTAAATTTTTCCAGAAACTCACTAACAGAGTTCTGGGAATACAAAAAGGAGCGCTGATATTAACAGGGGACTTTAACATTCCAATAGAACCAGAAATAAATTGCCCAACTGCGCGAGGTTCAGTTGCTCTGGGATCTGTTTCGTAAAATTTGTTCAAATCTTAGAAAACTATCTTTAATTGATGTATGGGAACAAGCCATCCTAAGCAAAAAAAAAATACTTTTTATTCTCATGCCCATAGAAATTATTCTCATATTGATTACATCTTTATAGATCAACTCACGTACAGTTTAGTTGCAGACACAGACATTGAACATACTAGTTGGTTCGATCACGCAGCAGTAAGTGCTGACTTACGTCCTTTTGTGTGAAGATTGGATGAAACTCTTCTTAAAGGAATAGTCTAGTCAAAATTAATCTTTCATGATTCAGATAGAGCATGCAATTTTAAGCAACTTTTTAATTTACTCCTATTATGAATGTTTATTTGTTCTCTTGGTATCTTTATTTGAATTTAAGCTTAGTAGCCAGCGCATTTTTGGTTCAGCACCTGGGTAGCGCTTGCTGATTGGTGGATACATTTTGACTCCAATCAGAAAGTGCTACTCAGGTTCTGAACCAAAAATGGGCTGGCTACTATGCTTACATTCTTGCTTTTTCAAATACAGATACCAAGAGAACGAAGAAAAATTGATAATAGGAGTAAATTAGAAAGTGGCTTAAAATTGCCTGCTCTATCTGAATCATGAAAGTTTAATTTTGACTAGACTATCCCTTTAAGAAAGATCTAATACTAAATAAAATCACATTGGTATGATAATTCTTTAGCTTTAACCTTCCCCATCAATTATCTCCTACAAACATATGGGAGGCACATAAAGCAGTGATTCGAGGTGAATTTATTAAGCAAAAGCTATACTAAGAAAACAATACACAATAGCATATACAGAAGCTATAAACACCCTACAATCAATCGAATGCTTACACAAAAAGAACCCTTAGGATGATAACCTTAGTAAACAACTACAAATGGCTAGGGGTACTATACAAAGGGGCACAAGATGAGGCATTCTTCCTTAAAACATGATACTATGCTGAATCGAATAAAACAGGAACTCTCTTAGCAAGATTGTTATGCACAAAACATGCCAATTCATATATACACAAAATACATAATTCCAAAGGAGAACACTTGCAAGATTCAATTAGTATAGTTGATCATTTTAAATCATTTTATTAAAGTCTATACAATCTCCCTCCCCCAACTTCGTTGGATATACTGGAAGCTCATATAACATATTTAAATGAGGTGGATCTCCCTACAATCCCATCCAGAATAGTAAAAGAATTAGAGGACCCTATCACCCAACAGGAAGTGCCATCAGCAATAAACAGCCTACCACTACATAAAAGCCCCGGGCCTGATGGATTTTCCAATGCCTACTATAAACAATTCAAACATATACTAGCTCAATAGCTCACCACCTTATTTCAAGCAATAGACAATAATGTTGAGTGGTCCATACAAATTTTAGAAGCACATTTAATGGTCCTGACGAAACCAGGGAAACACCATTGTAGAAAATTATAGACCCATATCTTTACTCAATTCAGATATTAAAATTTACACAAAAATATTAGCCAAAATTTTTTTTTATATATTTCCTAAGCTGATCCATGTAGATCAATCAGGTTTAGTTCCAAGTCATGAGGCAAGGGATAATACCATAAGAACATTACACCTTATTGAACATGCGACTAGGACTGGGGAACCCACAATCCTTATATCAACAGATGTCAAGAAGGCGTTTGATTGCTTAGATTGGAAGTCCCTTAGGGCTTGCCTAGTTCAATATGGTTTTGTTAATAAGATGATAGGAAGAACCCTTAGCGTATACAATAACCCCTCAGCGAGAGTTAAAGCAAATGTTATTCTATCTGATAGTTTTAAAATATACAATGGTACAAGACAGGGGTGCCCTCTATCTCCACTCCTTTTTGCATTATCTATGGAGGCTCTTGCAGCACATATTCAGGAAAACAGTAAGATCTAAAGTATCAGAATAGGCCCTAATGAACACAAACTTACGTTATATGCTGATGATGTCTTGGTTTCCATGACATCGCCAGCCATAACACTTACACATTAAAAGTCAGAATTTGCAAAATTTGGTGAACGTTCAAATTTTCTAATAAACCCACAGAAGTCTGAAATTCTCAATATAAATATGAATAATGAACAATTTAAGTATTTAAAATACCTTTGCCCATACAAGCTTCAGCAACACAAGATTAGATATCTAGGCATAGAATTGATACACATGACTAACCAATTATACCAATATATTTATATACCCATGCTGAATAAGCTGAAAAATGACTTCCGACTATGGCGCGATAAACCCTTAACATGGTGGGGTAGAATACAGGCCGTTAAAATGACCACACTTCCACAGATATTATTTATACTGCAAACGGTTCCTATATATCTTTCTAAGTCATTTCTGTCTAATTTACAGTCAGAAATCAACTCATTTGTTTAGGGGAAATTAAACCTCCAGTAAATAAAGCAGCTATGCATAGACCTTTGGGGAAAGGAAGGCATTGGGGTTCCAAACTTACACCTAGATTACAAGTTTTGAGCGCTATAGGGAAATTAACGAACACAACAAAAGTGGCGTTATTTAACCCCCTATAGCGCAGCCATTACAAGTTTTAAAAAACCCAGCTTGTGCGTGCGATATGGTGTTTTTAAGCTCCATACCGCACACAAAACAAGCACTGTTTTGACGTGTTTGTGCACGCTTTCCCCATAGACATCAATGGGGAGAGCCAGTCAGAAAAAAGTCTAACACCTGCGATCATGGAAAGAAAAGCTTTGTAACGGAGCCCCATTGATGTCTATGGGGAAAGAGAAACTAACGTTTAAACCTAAAACCCTAACATAAACCCCACATCTTAACACCCCTAATCTGCCCCCCACCGACATCGCCAACACCTGCCTACAGTTATTAACCCCTAATCTGCCCCTCCCGATATCGCCGCCACCTATATAAAGGTATTAACCCCTAATCTGCTGCTCCCGATATTGCCACCACTATACTAAAGTTATTAACCCCTATTCCGCCGCACCCCAACATCGCTGACAATATATTAAAGTTTTTAACCCCTATTCCGCCTCTCCCCAACATTGCCTTAACTAAATAAAGTTATTAACCTCTAAACCTTTGGCCTCCCACATCACTACCACTAAATAAACATATTAACCCCTAAACCAAAATCCCCCCACATCGCAACAACCTAAATTAAACTATTAACCCCTACACCTACCCCTACACCTACCCCTAACCCTACCCCTAAACCTAACCCTAATGTAACCCTAACCCTAACGTAACCCTAACCCTAACACCCCCTAACTTTAACATAATTAAAATAGATCTAAATCTAATTTACAATTATTAACTAAATAATACCTATTTAAAACTAAATACATACTAATAGACATATTGTAGCTAGCTTAGGTTTTATTTTTATTTCACAGGTAAGTTTGTATTTATTTTAACTAGGTAGACTAGTTATATATAGTTATTAACAAAATTACATGTGAAATAAAACATAAGCTACCTTTCACTAAAACCTAAAATTACAAA